>NW_008658574.1:9743-54829 GCF_000695815.1 Acanthisitta chloris | reverse complement strand
GTGCTCACCCATCTCGTGGTGTGTTTGCCCAGCTCTGTGCTGGACAGTTTGTCCAGGAGGACACCTGGAGAGACTGTGCCAAAAGTTGTGCTGACATCCAAAGAGATGACATCAGCTGCTTCCTTTGCTCAGCTTGGTGGGTTACCTTGGCAGAGGAGAATCAGGTTTGACAAGCAGGACCTTCCCCTCCTGAAGCCAAGCTGGCTGTGACCAGTGACTGCACTGTCCTCCAGGTGCTTTTCAGTTCCTCCCAGGATAATCTTCTCCATAACCTCACCAGGCACTGCAGTGAACTGACACACCTGCAGTTACCAGGGTCAGCCCTCCTGCCCTTGCAGAAAATCAAGATGTTAGCAGCTTCCAGTCAACTGCATCATCTCAGCGTCACATAAGAAGCTCCAACACACATGAAAAGCAGCCAAATTAAAGAAGGGAAATAATGTCATGAGACCTCAGTGTCAGAGATGCATTTTTATGTCCAAGTACACATTTATTCAACAGACTCAAGAAAGAGAAAGTGTCTGGAAACATGCACTGATGCTTCTCTGGCGAGTTAAACACTACCAATGCCTTTCATTAAACACACCCACAGTGGGAACTGCACTTTGGGGCACTCTGGTTCCCTAACACATTTCTTTTTCTGGCCAAGCTTAATGCAGAGTTTGACATGAATTTTTAAGTAGCTGTCAGGATGAATCAGAGACTCATAAATCAAAGGTATTCAGGCTGCAGTGAATGGATTTTTTTGTCGTCTTCTTTTTTTGGCTTAGGAAACATTTAACATATCAGTGCTCTCTCCTCATGAACCAATAACCAAACCAGTAAGGCAGAACGAACAGGCACTGGGGATGATTTAAGTCACTTTAAGCTGCTGAGGAGCAGATGTGCTGCCAGTGCTCAGGCAGCTCTGGCACACCTGGCTCTGCATCCCATGGCACTAGGCAGGAGAACCACTGGCACAGCTGCCAGAGGGCACTGGGCAGGTCCTGGCACTGCTGGCTCCAGGGGCCAGGCTGCAGAGCTGTGGCCAGGCTGCAGAGCTGTGTGTGTCCAGGCTGCAGAGCTGTGGCCAGTCTGTAGAGCTGTGGCCAGGCTGGGCCTGGTGCCCAGTCCCTGGGCCAAACACGGAGCTCGTGCTAACCTCCTGACAGCACACGAGCTGCTCCAAGCTGGGGCTGTTTTGCTCACTTACAGAGAGTTGCTCTGGAATTAGTAGCTCAGCATATTCTGAAGCACAAGACCTTCCTGTGTGGGTAATCCTAGGCTCTTCCTCATCCACAGGAGGAGTCATCCTATGTCCCAAGGAACTGCTAACCTCAGGAGGAACCATGGAGCCAGGAGAGATGGAGAACAAGTCTGGCAGGCACCAGCCACTCCAGCAGAGGGAAGAGTCTGAGTTCTGTCAAGGCTATAGGTGCACACTTTGGAAAAAGGGATGGAAGACCATCTGCAAACCTTCCCTGGCTACGCAGAAATGTTTCACGGGGTGTGCTTTTATACAAAACCTGCAGCCTTCAAGGGTAACAACCTATTCACTGGTGACAGAGGAGAAGAAACTTCAGTGCAGCAGCACAGGCTTTTGTAGAAGGAATGAACAGATTTTACACCCAGAAGAGGTACATAAATTCTGCACCCTGGCTGCAAGCTGTGCTTACAAACCTGTGATAGCTCCTGACTCAACCCTGGGAGCCTCAGGGATGACACGAACACATCCTCTCTTCTCCTCATTAGCAGTCAGGCCCAGCACTGGTGGCTGCTGCTTTAGTGCTTTGTTAGTTCTTGATGGAGGCTCTAAAAACTGGTGTTTCTGGCACATCTTAGAATAGACAGTTTAGTTCTTCATGCTCAGCAACAGCAAGAAGTCAGTCAGAGAAATTAATTGAGTTATTTGAATAGAATTCTAATTTGGGAGGCATACAGAGTCTTCTCCAAGATATCCTATCAAGATGTAAATGAAGACTTCTCTTATGTTGTAGATCAAAATCAACTACTAGAGCATTTCCTTTTACTGATTCTGTAAGTGAAAATTCAGACACTATTGTAGAGTTCAGTCATTGCCCTGACAGTGTCCAGTCCTGCTCAGAGGAACACAAACCTTGCAGGAAGTTGCAAGAACCTAAGCAACTCTTTCTTTACTTCCTGAATGAAGAGAATGAAAAGGACTTCATGGTGATGGTGCTGTAGCTGTGACTGTCTAAGCCATAGCCCAGAACGGTCTGTCTGGCCATGAGAAGATCCTGCTTTTTTGCCACACACCTTGTTCTCTTCGAAAACAGTATTGCTTTCTAAGGGTATTTGGTTTCCTTACCATGAAATGACATGGGAAATGGGACACAGGTTAATCAGATGGCATTCAAATTGAATTTTAATGCCATGTAAATTGTTCTAATACCTTCATAGCTGTAAAAAGGGTCCCAAGACTTTAAGACCATCCACTGAGAGGTCAGTCTCAGTTCTTCTGCTCTGTACGGTGCAATTATAAACTGATCAGAATATCAACTGCTACCTGTTTGTCTCCTTAAAAACCAGCAACAGAGGCTTAGATTACATTTTTCTGAACTCAAAAATTACATTCAGAAAACCTCATTTCTGACCTTCGCCCATTTCAGGGAAGAAGGAGCATAATATTGTTTAAACAATGTCCTAGACACTAATGCAGGTGAACTGGGGAGCAATCCATTACTGGGAAGAAATCACACCGGGTAAAAGGAGGGGGGTCATGTGAGAAAAGACTGGGTTAGACACAGGTTCTAGATGTCCAAAACACCAGAGAGCAACTATGTACAAAAACCACCCTGGGACCACCAACTGCTGGGGGCTGGGAGAGCCATCCTGGGAGGTAGGATCGAGTGTTTGCCATGTGCAGCTGCTGTTCACCATTATGAGAAACACCAACTGGGACAGAAGGACCTTTGGCCTCAAACTATAGTTCGGTTTTTACACTAATAACTGAAAGTTTTAACTACCCTGGAAAGAATAAAGATTAAGTCAAGTCGTGACACCAAAAGAACAGGGTCAAAGTCAGAGGTCTGATTATGCCAATGAGTCCCTCTGAGCTGGAGTGGGGACACCATTCCTGTTTCTGTGACCAGTGATGAACAAGGAGGGACTGTGGCTGAGACAGTCAGTGCCTCTTGCTCCTCAGAGCCCCCGTGGGGGTTTGCCCAAGGCAGAAGGGTCTATTTCCCATGTGGAGACAGGAGGGTGGGTTGGCAGCTCCAAGCTCTGCACCACACACGTGAGCATTCAGCTTCCACCACAGGGGTATGAACACAGCACAAAGCAGCAGCAAGACAAGAGATGTCCCTGCTGGCCTGGAGAGATGGACTGCACCGTCCAGCACCCTATGCTGGACATCACCCCTGGGTCCTGCAGACAGGCCTACCCACCTCTTCTCCCACTGCCATCGCAGGAAGGGATCACTGTCACCAAGGGCAAGGGATGGTGAGGTCTGGGGCAGGGCTGCACCCCACAGGGCAGAGCTAAGCCCTCGCAGGGTGCCAGGCTGGCAGGGGAGCAGAGGCAGAGGAGGGTGAGGAGCACAGAGCATAGGCACATGTAGCCCTGTCCCCGTGGCTGGAGTTACCACAACCCAAGATTTCACCACAATCTCTTTGCAGCTTTACTCTCGGGCCCTGGCTCTGCAATGACGTAGGTGCTGTCATCTCCTCCCACCCACAGCTCCAATTTGTTTTCCTTCTCTGTTGTAAAGCAGAGAGATATTTCCTCCAGCTTTGCCTCATTTCCCGCTCTCCCTGGCACCCTTAGCACTCACTCTGGTCCTCTGCCCATCTTCCACAACATTTCACTGTAAATCAGGTCTCCTTAAAAGGCAAATGCACTGCAATGACGTAGGTGCTGTCATCTCCTCCCACCCACAGCTCCAATTTGTTTTCCTTCTCTGTTGTAAAGCAGAGAGATATTTCCTCCAGCTTTGCCTCATTTCCCGCTCTCCCTGGCACCCTTAGCACTCACTCTGGTCCTCTGCCCATCTTCCACAACATTTCACTGTAAATCAGGTCTCCTTAAAAGGCAAATGCAGCAATAGGGAAGAAATTTTCCCTACAGCACTTCTCCCATTTGTGAAACAAGGAAATTCTTCTACACTAACTGCCTTTTTTCCCTTAGACAACCTGATTGTCACGAAACACTTCATGGCAGAAGCAGAAATATCTACTAGGATAATTAAGTGCCATGTAGAGAAAAGAGACATTCTGATGTGAATGACTAACTCCAGTGTTTAAGTAAGGGATACAAAAGTTTACTATTTTGTCCTGAAATGGACAACAAGCACCTCCAGCAGAGCTGCCCTTGGTTCACTTCTTTTGATGCTAAAACAAGGAGAGGCAAGATGCTTCTGACTGTGATCCTTCCTGGGAAAAGCAGCCTCAGCCACTGTTTATTACTGTTTGGGGATAAAGGAATTTCTGTTCATGTTTTTGTAATCAATGCTGATCTTGCCAAGGCTGTAAGAGCTCAGAATATATTGACTTTCTCTAAATTTTATGCAGCAACTGCAGCAAAGGAAAAAGAAGTAAACAGCCAGAAAGCTCCCAAACTCAAACTCAGCATCATAGCTGCATTTTCCCTGGGCTTCATTCCCACAGTGTCAGCTCCCCAGTCTGCTGAGCTCACCGATGCTAATGACCCAATACAGCGATACTTATTCACACTTAATTACAGAAACAGGCAGTGCTGGAGGTTTCCTCAGACTCCAACCCAACCCAAGCCATGAATTCTCAAGACTCTGTTATCTTAACCAGGATAGCACCTGATTAAAACTACTAAGCCTTTGCACTGAAGACCTCCCTAGAAATTTCCCTAGTTTTCCACACCATATATATACTGCTAATGGCATATGCCGCTTGTTCTCTCTTCTGGAGTTTGCACTGGGATGCTTTTTCATTTGTTTTTGTTCCACATACAAGGTGGCCAGACTCCATTATGCCACTCAGATATGATTCAACTCAGAGCAAAATACGCAACAGGGATAATTTATTAGTGAAACACAACCTTTCCAGAGTGGTGGCAAACACACCCACTGTCTAAAGCAGGAGCTGTTTCGCTCTCTTCAGTGGAATTGTACCAGAAGAAAATATGTCTTAAATAGCATCTAATGTAGTCAGGGTAAAGTACACCGGAAATACAAATGAGTTCCTGTGCCTAGTGCTCTTAGAATGGGTGTAAATACATTTTCATTTACAAATGGAGAAACCAGAGTGAGTGTGTTAAATGACTCCACAAAGGTTCTTGGAACGTAAGGGCAGAACATCTAAACCTCTGTGGCATCACAAGGAAGCAGCACTGCTACTCCTCCAAAAAGGCAGGACGGATGGACAGGCAGCACATCTAGAGCTGCACACACCTTCCTCGGGAGCAGGGCCAGGCTGAGCACAGCCCTGAGCCTGCAGAGCCATTTTGCAGGAGCTGGCAGAGCCTGCTGTCCACTCCCTGTGTGGGGACACATGTGCCCAGCCTGTCCCCCTGCCCTGCTTTAAACCCTCCTCCCCTCAGCTGTGGACCCTCCTTGGTCAGGCTTGGGTGAGTTGAGAGGCTTTTTCCAAACACTGCACAGAGACACTCAGCTGGTCACGCTCCAGTGGTTTGGGAAGGCAGCTCCCACGGCAAATGCCAAACTGGAAGGGCCAGTGGCCAAAGGGATGAGTGGGTGACTCCTGGCACCAAGCACAGCCTCCTGCTGCACACACTGGGCCAGCTGACCCCAGCACAGCTAACTGCTAGTAGTTAGCAGCTAGTTAGCAACCAGTGTTAGCAGCTAACCTCTCCCTCTCTACCTTCCTGCCAGGAGAGAGGGGATAAAAGAAGAACTGTATTATGGACTGATTGGAACATTCACACCTTGAACTGAGCCAGGGCAGAGTCAGATTGGATGTGAGAAGAAATGTTTTCCCTGTTGTGGTGTTCAGGCACTGGGATATTGCCCAGGGAGGTGGTGCAGTCACCATCCCTGGAGGTGTTTAAGACAAGTCTGGGTCTGGCACTGGAGGATATGATTTAGGGTTTAGGGGTTCTAGCAGTGACAGGTTAGTGGTTGGACTCAATGCTCTTAGAGGTCTCTTCCAGCCCTGATGGTTCTATGATTCTATGAACTGTTGCTGGGACCAGAAGTTCCTCCTTCCAAACTTTAATCCCAGACCTTGGCAACACAGGAACCTGTTCAGTACAGATGCAACCCCTAGGCGTGCAATGATGCATGGGAACCTTAGGGATGAAACGAGGGAAAACAAATCAGCAACACTGGAGGTACCTGAAACTGCTGTTTGCATAATTAAATAACATCTATGCCATTACATCTGGCTAATAGAGTTAGGTGCTGCTTGTGTTCAGCAAACTTCATGAACAAAGAACATTGAACACCCATAGAAAATTAGCAAGTAAGCATGAAAAAATGCTGCCATTACCATGCAGATTAGTCATTGCTATTAAATGCATCATTATACAGCTTTTAATCTAAACTTAGAGACAGAACCAGTAACTTTTTTCATGTGCTGACAAACCCTGCCCATTTACTCATAGCATGAGGGAAAGTGTGAAAAAAGTACTAGTGCCATATGCAAAATAAACAACATTTGACCCTGGAGAGTAAAGTATCATCAGGAACTTTCCCAGCCATTAAAAAAGATAAAAAAAAAGACGGAGACTAAGACCTGTTTGCAAAAATATCACTTCAACCGAAATGCCTGAGCTCTAAAATGATGTTTCAAACACTTTTCACCAAGCTGAAAATACCTTTTAAACTCATGACGCTCCAAACTACAACTCTGGCTGGAAACTCCTCACTAAAGCCAAGAGACTGGGACCAGATGAGGGTTTGGGAACCACCAGCTCCCATCACCAGTCCCCCAGCCTGGAACAACACCAGTTCCACTCCAGCAGTGCCAAGGGCTCTGCAGCACCCACAGGCTAGCGAGGGCCCAGGACCTCAGGCTGTCTCCTCCAGCACTTCCCAGGCACAGCAGATCCTCCTACAGTTAGCAGAGGTGTCTGCCTTGGCACTCGAATCACTGTGCAGGGACAGCTCAAGTCCATCCTTGCCTTCCCTCAACACTTCCTCACCGATCCCAGGACTGGGTGCCACAGGCTGGAGGAAAGGGCACATTCTCCTGCACCACCAAACCAGCCAGTGCAGCCTTGCAGGGCACCTATTCTGCTCCAAAGATGAAAGGAAACCCTCAGACCAAGAGATGAAAACAGCTGTGGTTGAAGCCACACACAGCTCTGGTGGCTCCACGTGGGCAGAAGTGGTTTGTGGCTCAAACAGCACAGACAAGTGAACGTGTAAGGAGCAGAAATCAGCAGGGCACATCTGGTGTGGTTTAAGCAACACTGCTGGGCATGTTCCAGTTCAAGTGACCCTGAATTAGCTGGGCAAGAAACAGCTTTGGAGCAGCAATCCGGAAACTCTGCAAAATTACTTCAGGGGATTTTCTCTTTCCTCACTCAGGTAAAACGTCCCCAGAGCTGCAAAAACACTAACTGCTTTTATTACTCTCTGCAGGGAGACAGGATTAAAAATTGTTGATAGGAACAAAGAATTAAAATGAAGCAAAGGAAGGAAAATGGAAAGTAAATGGTGAAACGGCCCAAAGAGACAAATAAGTCAAATCTCAGGCAGAGGGTGACGAACACATCAGCAGAATGAAAAAGCCAAATCTGAAGCAGACACACTTCCAAACATCACCGACACACTTCCAAACCCTCCAACACTGCTGAACAGACCCCAGTGCCACTACATTCCACGAGAGGTTCCTAGACCTCCACAGAAAGTGCCATTAGTCATCTCTCTGCCAAGCTGAGTGATCCCTGTCCTACTCAGCTGTGCCTCACATGAAGCCATTCCATACCTTTGAACTTTTCCATACAGGGGTTAGATAGGTTTAATTGATAGTGGCATGTTTGTCCACATTACTTCCAGTTGCTGCCATCTAAAACACTTTCCCAGGAAGCAAAAAGGCTTCAGTCCCCTGTGCTCAGTGCAAGTTGTGGCCACAAGCTTGAACCACCTTCTCTGGCAGCTCCTGTTGGTGTCACAGAGCTGACTGAGGCCCCTTCTGCAAAAGCAGCAGTTGAGCTCTCCTGCAGCATTACCCCTCATTTGGTTTTGATCAGTGATAACGAAAGCACTCAGAAAACCACAAAGAAATATTGACATTATTTCTTGGCTCAAGTAACTCTTTTCTTTATGCCTTCCCAGCTCTTGGGGAGACACATTCCTGTGGGTCCAGCAGCAGCCTCACACCTTGCCTGCAAAGTAGGGACCCAGCACCACTTGTCTCCTGCTCCAGGGGCTGGGAAAGGAGTCACCCCCTGCACACTGAGGTGAGAGGAGTAGAGGAAAGAAAGAAAGGGAATCAGAGAATCGTAGCATTTTAGGGGTTGGAATGGTGCTCAGAGATCACCCAGCCCCAGCCCCTGCCCTAGGCAGGGACACCTCCCACCAGAGCAGGTTGCTCAAGGCTCAGCCAACCTGGCTGTGAACACTGCCAGGCTTGGGGCAGCCACAGCCTCCCTGGGCAACCTGGGCCAGGGTCTCACCACCCTCACAGGGAAAACTTCTGCCGAAGATCTCACCTCAATTACCCTCCTTCAATTTGTGCCCATTGCCCCTTGTCCTGTCCCTGCAGCTCCTAACACAGATCCCTCTGCAGCTTCCCTGGAGCCCCTTCAGCTCCTGGAAGGTGCTCTGAGGTCTCCACACAACCTTCTCTTCTCCAGCCTCCACAGCCCAAACTCCCTCAGCCTGTCCTCACAGGGGAGATGCTCCAGTGCTCTTAGCAACTTGGTGGCCTCCTCTGGACTTGTTCCAACAGTTCCATGTCCTTCTCATGTTGAGGCACCAGAACTGTGTGCAGTATTCCAGGTGGGTCTCAGCAGAGCAGAGGGGGAGAATCAAGCACCTCAGTGTCAGCTGCTTCCCCCAAATGTCACCCAACCCAGTCACAGAAGGTTTCCAACTAGGGGGCACCTCTGTAGCCTCTCTCTGTTTATGAGCTATTAAACCCCCAAAAGTCAGTGACTTCCTGAATTAAATAAAGAAAGACAAATTAACCAAACACCTAAAAACAGAGGGGAACCGGTCTCAGCTCATTTTACCTCAGACATAAACAGAAATAACAAAGTCTCTCTTGTTGATGTTGGAGAAATCTTGTTTGTCAAGATCCTTGTCAGGGAAACCTTCCATCCTGAGGATGGAGCAATGCTCAATCTTTGACCCTCATTTTTGGGCACTGTGGTTAAAAGCTGCTTAAAACTGGGTACTTATTCCATACACAGAAATAAAACCAGCAAAATCAGCATGAATCAGACAAAAATCAGGGGAAAATATATTATTTGGGTAATAAAATTCATTTCCTCTCTCAAGAAATCGAGTTTTATTTTATTAGTCTCTAATCTTGTCAGTTTTGCAATCTCCAGCTGTTCCTCTTAGGGTAAACAGCACTTAAAATGCCCAATAAGAGAAAAACAAAAAGGAAACCAAGCAGAAGATAAATGTTAGGTTGTTCCTATGTGACAAACACACTGACATAGCTAAATTACCTGCACCAATACAAACAGGTCTACATAATTTTAAGCACATGAACTTCAGAGAACATGAGAAGTTTCAGAGTAAAATACAGCTCCCAGGGCCTCTGGGCACCACGGAAAAGGTCTGGGAGGCAACAAATTCCTTTGCACTGTGGTGTCAGGTTTATCTGCACACAAAATCTAGCAACAGGTTGGTTTATAGGATAAAAATTAGTTGGGATAACAGGAATGCAATTAAGAACAACTGAGACAAAACTGAGAACAAGCCATCTAAAAATGCTGGTTTTATTTTATTTGAGGTTTCTCTAGGCCAGCTGAGCTATCTTGGTGTTAGCTAATATTCCTCTGACTGATTCAACTGTCAGCTCTGCAGTGCAATGATGATTTAACCTTGTCTGCTGCTGCTCAGCCTAAGTAAATAGCCAAGCTGAGCCCTGACTCATGCAGCCAAAGGATGTGTGGCAGCAGCTGAAATGCACAGCACTGAGCCCTCGGTGCCAGGTCTCAGCAGCACCAGCAAGCTGAGCTAACCTGGCTGTGCTGAGGCTCTGGCACAGGCCGCCCAGAGAAGCTTCCCATCCCTGGGAGTGTTCCAGGCCAGGATGGATGTGATCTGAGCAACCTGGTC
Source organism: Acanthisitta chloris (assembly GCF_000695815.1). Lineage (NCBI taxonomy): Eukaryota > Metazoa > Chordata > Aves > Passeriformes > Acanthisittidae > Acanthisitta > Acanthisitta chloris. The sequence continues at coordinate 44,655 of NW_008658574.1, read as the reverse complement.
CAGTACAAGGTGTCCCTGACCAAGGCTGGAGGGTTGGAGCTAGATGATCCTTAAGGTTCCTTCCAACCCAAACCATTCTGTGATTCTATCATCGTTTTGCACGTGACCCTGAGTAGAAACGATTCTGACCCAGTGAAAGGTTGGATGTTGTTCTCTGCAGCTGTGACATCATCCTCTTCTCTCTCTGGTGCCTGTCATGGGAGGCAAATATATGGGCTGGGAGTGGGTCAAGGTGTCTCAGTCACAGAGAAAAGCCAAGAGCAAAGCTGGGAACATAGCTCTGTTTTCCCCAACTCACCCATGCTCTAGTCTACAAGTCCCACCTTCTGGCTCCACCAAAGCACAGGAGAGGAAAATCCAGCTCCCTGAGGACTCAACACAGAATAAGGAATATTTTCTGATACATTAGTTCTTACATTTAGTCTGTAACTCCCAGCAAATATCTAGCAATGTTCCTGAGGAAAACATCTCCTAATGCACTCCTACAAGCAAGATGGTGTTTCTAGGAACAAGTAAGCCAAAGTAGGCAAAGAAACAAGAGGGGGAAAAACAGACGAGAGGGGGAAAATAAAAAGAAAAAAAGAGAAAAACAAAAAAGGAAAAACACAGACTGAAAACTGGAAAGTCTGGCAGAACAGCCAACTAAAATAAAAAGTAGAGTTCAAGGGTAACCTTGTGGCAAAGGAAAGTACAATCCTGGGATTTATAAACAGGAAACAGTGAGCAGAAGTAAAGAGCGACTGAGAGGAACAGCAGAGTAACACAAATGCTTGTGGAGAAAGCAATCTGGGGAGACCTGGAGCATTTCAGCAGCTTTACTGAAAACAGGACCAGGAGGTGACCTGATTATCTGTGTACTCATCTATACCTATGTCTACAGATACATGTGCACATGCTCAGAACAGGAGAACCTTTGTCCACCTGGGAGAAGGCAGAGCTAGGATCAATAACTGGAGACTTAAGGTGTTCTTTCCAAATCACAAATAAATCATGAATAAATCATAGATTTTTAAACTGTCAGAATGATTAGACAGGGGGAAACCTATTTTTGGGGAGGAGCATCCTGAGGAAACTTGCATTATCCTCAGTAACCAGAGCAGATTAGGAAAAGGCAGAAAGCACTGTGTGATTCCTTGGATGTGCACTCCAGCTTCCCAGAGGCTCTGAAGCAGATGGGAAACCTACCTGGCCTAATTTCAGGCAGATTCAGCTATTATGAGAACAGAATTTTATAAGAGCTGAACTTCCCTGGGTTTCTTTCCATGGGGACAGAAGTCCAAACAAGGGCTCAGCAAGGACCTGTATGTGTGTGTGTATTTGCTGCAGTCACCAACACCTGCAACTCCCACCTGGATCTGGGCTTAGAGCAACCTGAACGACAGGCAGAGGATTTGCCAGGATGTTTGAGACCAGCAGCCACTGCTGCTCAGATGTGACAGCCTCACCAACAGACTCCTGACATTCACCCTGAGCTGCCCATCCTTGGCTGCAGACAGAGACCAGAGAGGCACCACGAGCTGCACATGACATAACACACATGATCTTTCACAAGGTGATGTTCCAACCTGAGCTTGGAGCAGAAATCTTGCTTCAAACCGAGAATCAGAACGAACAAGGACATCCTGAACACAGGGAAAGTGCTTTTTCAGGCTTCAACTTGACGACTGAACCATGTGAGCCCAGGAGGAGCTGGCAGTGCTCACCAAGCCTCAGCGTCAGAAGATACACCCACCCTTAGATAGAACCACACATCGAGCCCAGAAGTGTTTTGAATGCGCCTTCTCACAGCAGAGGAAAAAAAAGAAAAACAATCCTCAACAGCATGTGAAAGTCTAAATGCCTTGGAGAAAAATATTTATCCTTCTATAGAGGCAGAGTGTTTATCTCTCCTGATTTCCCAAGAAGAGTGGCTGGAATGCTGCTAATGCAAGGCAGAGGAACAATTCTGCTCCGGGACGTGATGCTGATAGCTCTGTGTGGAGCTTGGAAACAGCTTCTTTCACAAACCCTTACACGGCACACACTGCTGTGACAGCAGCATAAACACTCCAAAACTGCATTTATAAGCCATGAAAAGCAAATGCCTTGTAAACCCTATTTTCCTGCCTTACAACTAGGGAGGGAAGGTCTGTGCCTCCATTTGGAACTCACACACCCTTTTCTCCTTAAATCCTCCCCTTGAAATGAGATGGAAGTTGAATCCCTCATTGGCTAAAAACAACACTTGGCATTTAGTGCATAAAATCAGCTATGGAAGGGCTGCTGAAGAGAAGGAAAAACATCTACCACCACTGGAAAAGCTCTTTTTATTTATCTCTGCTCTTTAGCCAACAGGTTTTCACAGGCTCACAGGCCTTATTTTCCCAGCACAGGATATGAGCAACTCCTGCTGATTACGTATGGAAGCTACAGAATCCTGGAGAAAGGGAATAGGCCCTGTCCTGGCAGATAGAACAACAAAATACGTTGCTGAAATCCTTCAGTACCTCCCAGGACTGTCTTTGTCAGCCAAGCAGAACTGCAGCCCTCATGAAAAGCCATTTTAAAGAGTATCTGAACAAATCAATGCCAGATACGTGCCCTGGCTAAAACCGCCACAGCTTCACTGCAGAGAGACTACTTCCAAACAATCACTCAAGAGGAGTTATGATGCTTGAAGAATGTTCCTCCTGCAGACCAAGAAATCCCTCTTGACCTGCTCAGCACATCCTTTCCCCCTGCCAGAGCCTAGTGGGCATGCAGAGAGAAAAGGGCTGTAACTCTGATGTAGACCTCTGCACCTCTTTAAAGATGCCATTGTTTTTATGTCACTACTTCCAAATCCTATAGAGCTTCATAACTGAAGGATATAGGCAAACAAACCTGCTTTACTCTTGCATTTAATGCTTCTCAGCCTCTCAGTACTCACACTGGAAACACAGGCTTACGAGAACATGACTCAAACCAAGCTGAGAAGTCTCTGACCACCCCAGGACCTGCAGGATGTGTGCACACTATTCAGTAGTTCTGCTGATACACTGGGCAAAGAAAACCCTGTGTTTCTTAAAGCCACTACTTAGAACACCACAGCAGCTGAGAGTAATCTTCTCCCCTTAAAGGATCAGCCAATAATTTTATTGCATACATTTTTCTCTGCAAACGCTTCTCGTGCATTTCTTCTGCCATTTCCTCTTGAGACAGTCACTAAGCAAAGGCTGGACACGAAATCAAGAAACAAGAGAGTATTACCTGTCCCCTGGGGAGGTACTCTGGGCTAGTCACCAACTACTGCACCACTCCTGTGCACCACCCAGGGACTGGCCTGGAGGACACACCTAGTCTTCACCTGGTGTTTGAGGAGATACAAGATTCTCCAATGCAGATATGTTGTCCATGCTCCATTTGGAAGTGTATACCAAAGTTTGCACTAATCTGCTGCAAAAAACCCCAATGCTATTCTGATAGTTAACGCCAAAGGCTCCAAACTATGGTTCTGTGGCCTTCATGGCATCCCTGAGTGCCCACAGAAGTCCTGAGGGCACAGAGTGACTGCCAGGGAAGCAGAACTGATCAGGTACCACCAGTGCAAGGAGCAACACAGGGCCAGGACAGCAGCAACCAAGGTCACTTCTCATCGAAGCTGTGCCTGTGTGAGGTGCCAAAGCTCATGGATCTCCTCACAGCCAACATTCCTAAAGGATGGACACTGAAAACATGCAGATATGGGTTTGGTTTTAATGCAATTTACTGTATAATACACAATTAACAATGTTAACGCTGCTGTCTGTGCTTGGGTGTTCAAACCTTTGTGCCCAGAGAGAGCAGCACTGTTAGCCCTTGGTCTTTCCTGCTAATTTTCCTGATTCTGCTTTTCTCCTGGCTCCGAAGTGAAACACCAGTTTCATTACTCTTGTGAGTGTTTGGGGTTCCCCGTGCTGAAGGCAATGCCTCTAAGTGCCACTCCTGGCGTTAATGTCAGGTTCCAAGTAATCTCCCACTTCCCCTTCTGTTTCTGCTCACCCAGCCTCGAGGCCACTCAGGGCATTGATTCAGCAAGGTCAGTGTTGTTCATGCCAAGAAATGAAGGAAATAAAAGAGGGAAATACCAAAGCCTTTAAAGGAATGTAGTCAGAAAGCAGAAGATTTTTTGGGACAGCTCAGTGATGCCCCAGAAGGGCAGCCTGGCAACCTCAAATGTTGGTACACTAAAAGTCAACACACAGAGGTCTTCAATGCCAAAAATAGACTTCCCAACACTTAAACCTGGACAGACACATCAGAAGCCAAACAGGAAGGAACAAAAGCAGATGCAAAATAGAATGAAATTCTTATCTAAAAATCTTAGTGGTGATTTTTCAACGTTCTACACAGCACTGAGATGCACACAAGGTATACCAATGAATATTTCAGGCTGGTTAGTGACTTTTTTCAGACCTCCTTCCCCCCTGCAGACTGATCACCACTTTGCTCTGCAAAGCACTGTCAGGTTACTAACAGTACAAGATGGAGTCTCATGCCCGTGGCACAGCTGTTTCCCACAGCATTTATCCCATCTACAAACCAGATACAGCAACTGAGATGCACACAAGGTATACCAATGAATATTTCAGGCTGGTTAGTGACTTTTTTCAGACCTCCTTCCCCCCTGCAGACTGATCACCACTTTGCTCTGCAAAGCACTGTCAGGTTACTAACAGTACAAGATGGAGTCTCATGCCCGTGGCACAGCTGTTTCCCACAGCATTTATCCCATCTACAAACCAGATACAGCAAAGTTAAAGTAAAGGCCAGCAAGTTGCTAAGAGGAGCATCTCATCTCCCCTGTGAGGACAGGCTGAGGGAGTTGGGGCTGTTGAGCCTGGAGAAGAGAAGGTTGTGTGCAGACCTCAGAGCACCTTGCAGGAGCTGAAGGGGCTCCAGGGAAGCTGCAGAGGGACTCTGTATCAAGAACTGTAGTGACAGAAAGAGGGGAAATTTAGCTTAGGCATGGTCTAAGGTCATAGGTTGGACTTGATCTCAGAGGTCTTTTCCAACCTGGTGGATTCTGTGACTCTGAGTGCATCCAGCTTAAAAGACTGGCCTTTTTAACAGTCCTGGAGCATTGTGTAAAACACTGAAGTCAGCACAGAGAGGGCACGGTGAGTCAGAGCATTCAGGCTAACAAAGATGCAAACCAAACCTCTGTGCCCCATAACAACACTTGCTTCTACCTTGCAGAGTAGAACAATGGCCTAAAGGACTTTAGAGGTCCCTTCCAGTGCTATGTTGGTATGATTCTCTCAGTTACTGGTTTGCAGCAATTACATGCTACATCATGGTGGTTCCTAAAGACATTTACTGAAATGTACTTGACAAAAAAAAGAGTGAAAAAGGGTCAGAAAAGCTCCATAGGAACAATGCATTCTGCTTGAGACATTGCTGTAGGGCAGTTTCTCCTCAAAACCTGAGTGTATCAACCTAAATGTTAGAGGAAAGAAAAAAAGCCCACAGGAAATATAAACCTAACACTAAACATGGGATGCCTCAGCTTGGATGAGTCAGTGCCCAGAAGAGGAAACAAAAAGGTGCTCAGGTGTGTGTCCATCCAAATCTGTGAGTGTCTGATTTGAAATCATAACATGGAATTAATGTTACCTCAACTCAACCACTTAGCTACCTCAGAGCTCTTCCTACAGTCAAAACAGATGAGATGCTCACCCTCTGCAGGATTTCTTCCCAGAAAGGGTGATTAGACACTGGAATGTGCTGCCCAGGGAGGTGGTGGAGTCACTGTCCCTGGAGGTGTTTAAGGAGAGACTGGACGTGGCACTTAGAGCCATGGTCTAGCTGATCAGGTGGTGTTAGGTCATAAGTTGGACTCAATGACCTCAGAGGTCTTTTCCAACCTGATTCTGTAAAGCAAAATGCAGTCCTGGAAAAGACAAGGTGACCTGTGGTTATAGTGCCTATTACCAGGCTTTGAGTATCTCTCAGCTTCCCCACAGCACTCGCTGCAACCTGTGAGCACTGTGTATTTCCTTGATTTCATGAGGCTTTTCCCTCCTAGCAATTACTGTGTTAGCTAACGTGATTTGCTTTCCCGGTGTGAAGAGGCTTCGTGAACGCTGAAGCTGCAGAGTCTGGACTCACCCTGCACACACACTGCAGCAATCCATCCAGAGCACTCAGGGCTGCACCAGGGTGCCCTTGTGATGAGCTCCTCAGCTGTGACTGCAATAGAGATAAGAGACAGCAAAGCCTCTGAGCAGCATGTACAGACACAGACTCATTCACTCCAACTAGACTCAGGCCTTCCCTGCCCCTTTACGTCAGGAAAAGTGAGAAAGGGGAGTACAAGAGGCTCCAGCACTCAGACACCTAAACCACCAAGCTCTGTATCAACTGGAACTCAGGAGCCATAGCAGGATCCACAGACTAACGGACTTAACCAAACAGGAGAAAGACAGTGCAATAGATGTTGATAAAACTAGACACATATTCCCACCTTTCCTCTAGGTGAGAAGGAAACAGGTTTGCTACCTATGGATAGTTCTCACAGGTGCTGAGCAGTAACAATAATCTGTCTATAAAGCGGTTAACAACAGCACAGATCAATTCTGGTTCATTTCAGAACTGTCCTGTATATGCTGAAGAAAAAAGAGGTGATGGCACTGTGGATGTAACCACTCAGGTTTTGGTCATCATGAAAGAGTGATGGAAAAGGGTAAGCATAGCCTTATAAACTGCTCAGGGGAGACTGATGGTGAAACTAAGGCTCTATTTTTCCATAAAGGAAGTTGAGGAGAAAAGCTAATGTAATGAATGTGTTGGCTGTTAATGCCATGTTCCATAGGCAACAGCCTGAAATTTAATCCCACAAATCACTAAAAGGAAAACGCTTGGTGGAAACAGCTTGCACACAGCAGTGCCTCCCCTCCCCCAGCCTGGTCCTGAGTGAGCTGCTGTGGCTCAGCACATCCACAAAACAGATTAACTGCTGGATAATCTGATTTGGGGGCAGGGGAGAAGCTCCCACTGGCCATGCCACACTCTGCTAAAAGCACAAATATTAAGCAGCACAGCCTGGTCCTCCCCTTGCCTCTGCCCCCTGCTTGGAAGTGTTTCTTCTCACTCCAAAAAAGGCAAAAGGATTTGGTGTGCTGACAGTCTGCCCTTAGTCCAAAGTGCCCACAGAGCATATGGATCTGTTCTCTGATTTAAGGGATTATCCTAGATCCATAAGCAATGCACACTATGAAAACCTGCCTTAAACAGACCTCACCTAACAACACTTCACATGCAGTTTGATGCATTCAAAAGCAAGTTTGCTGTGTTCCTAAGCAGAGTTAAACCCCAGCAGTGTCTTCTCCTTTTGTTTTCAGCAGCTCTTTATTGGTTAAGCCTATTCTTCTGTCCTCGCAGTGATCCCTTTCAATTGGTTTTATTTCTCGGTGTCAAGTCAATGTAAATGGCTGTTGCTGAATTAGGGAGATCTGATTTTCTCCACCCAAAGAAGTGATTTAAATCATAAAGCACCTTCCAGGAAGGAGCAGGCAGCGAGGCACAGCAGCTGCTGCTCTTCTGGAGCAGCTGGACAGCACCGAGCTGAGAAATCACAGCAATCCTTCGGCTTCTCAAACTCAGGGCCCGAGTCTGCTTTTCAACTGTTCACATTTACATAGGTTCTAAGAATTATGATGCATTTCGTCTGGGCTTCAAAAACAAACCAGTATTCTCCATAACTTAAAGCATTTTGCAAGGGTTATAAAGCACAGTAAAATAAGTAAAGTACATTCCTCAGTGCAAAGAGAAAAGCAGATGTGCACAAAGGTACTGAGGTACAGCCTGAGCTGTCCCATACCACATCGCAGGGCAGGGGAGGGTTTTAGGGAGCCAAGCAGTCACTACGGAATTATTTAGGGGAAAATTTCACCTGATTGATTCTTAGTGTTTTCTTCAGCCACTCATATACTGCAATCCTAAACTGAGGATAAGGGTCACTGCCACAGGTTGTCCCTTCGCTTTTCTCTCTCCGGCACATCTGCACTACTATATTAAAGCCAAACACTGCCCCAGGGCTGCCTTCCTGCTACTCTGCACCCAGCAAAGCTGTGAGTAAGAGGTCCTGCCCTGCTCCAGCTCTGCCCTGTGGACTCGGCAGTGATGTCCTCCCATTCTGTGTTCTGGGGCTCCATCCCTGAGGTCCCCACAGCCAGGTGAGCTGTGCTGGGTGCAGGGTGACACTCAGCTCGCTCCAACAGTGATATTCACTGGGTACACGGGTATGTGGATTCCCCCTGCCACAAACCTGAATGCTTGATGGAAGTCTCCCCAAAGCCTAGGAAAGCCTTGGACTAGCCTGGTCCGTAGGGACGGTGCAAACAAGGGGTTTTCACTCTAAGCCTGTTGAGCACCTCGAGGGCACAAGCACAGCTCAGCACAGGCTCAGCAACCACTGCCCGCGGCAGATTAGAGGAGCAAGGTCTGTGATGACTGGGCTAGGAAGGGGAATTTGAGGTCTAGACGCTGCAAATTTCCTTGCCAGACACAGACTGATTTGCAAAGCACCTACACCCTGATCTCACCTTCCTGCAGTGGTGTTAAATCCATCCAAAGCCAGAAAAGTAGCAATCCAGACCCTGAATTACCAGTGCAAACTCTTCTGCCGTTGTTCAGGCTGTAATGCTATGTGCTGGAGGGCGTGGAAGACATCTCAGAACCGCCGAAATTCTGAACAGGCACACACTGACTAAATAGTTGTCTAACAGAGCTGTAAGTACCAGAAGAGTTTTTGAGTGCAGCCTAAGGAACTGATCCAGTGCATACGTAGGACCACTGGGTTACAGCTGAGAACTCACTGCCATCCTGCCTTGTGCTGGATGTGTGTGAAATACAACAGAGCTGCAGGAGAGTGAGCTTCAGCTTACAGACACCCACCCATAAGAACACAGTCCATGCAGAATGTCTCAGCAGAGGGCAGAACAGGGCACACTGGGCACTCATTACAAGTTGGTGCCTGCAGTTAGCAATTCTTTGGCCATCAATCCCAGAGGTTTCTGTTCACACAAGGTCTTCAGTCACTTGGCCACGAGTTTCTCACACAGCCTTTAAAGGAACTGCCCTCCCAATCATAAATATTAGCCTTAGCCCTTCAACAAAGGAAGCCTATTTAGTCAACAGCTTGTTAACAAAAAACAAACAAACACTAAGTTTCCTCAGGTTGGTTGGGTTCTTTGCCACAGGCAACATACAGTGAAACAATACAGTTCCAGGGTTTTTTGCAGGGAAGCCATGAAACTTACACTGTCATAGACCCAACCCTGAAATCACACTCTCTGGAGCTCTAGCTGAAGTTGTGCAAACCATTTTCTGATGCCTTCAGTGATACAGAAATGTATCCCTGCAACCTGAAAATGAACTCCCAACCTGCTCAGTGTACATGTATATTTTTTCTAATGATGCAAATAACCACTTTGGCCAAGCAAAAAGATTCAGAAAGTGGAAGCAGAGATTATATTGAATGGAAAAAAATCTCTAGCAATGTTTCACAGAGTTCAAAGTTTCACAAAGGACAGGCTGAGGGAGCTGGGGCTGTTCAGTAGTCTACTTCTACTGAAGTAGACCTATTTTTCATAACTGAAGCACTTGGTGCAGTTTTCAGTGTGAATAGTCTGCATTAAACTAGACAGTCTAATTATTCTTTCTCATAACAAATAGTTGAAGAAAAAGCTTTTGATGTAGGATGAAGATACCAGATGGATCATCTTCCATTTAAACCATAATGCTGCAGCTAAAGAAAGCACACGGGTGTCATTCAAATTCTGGGTCTAATCCTTCCCCCTGAGGAAGGAGGAAACTGAGTGAAGGAATAACTTCGGAGCATGAAGTAGTAAATTATGATTTTCTTATAATTAAAAGAATGAATTTATCCTACTTTGTGTTTCTGTCTGCTCTGCTGTTACGGAGTAATGGAAGATAGTTCTGTATACATTTATCCTCCCAGATTTACTAAACAACAGGACTCAGCTTTCCAATGTCCAGTAAACAACTAACAAAGGAAACATGTATACTCTCATTTCTCTGCCTGCTTTCATCCCACCATCTGGCTATTAGCAAGACTGACTTAAAAGGCCAATTTTATCTGCTGGGACAGACCACGAACGAAACATTTCTGCCCCGTCCAGGCCTTTGTGCTGTAAGTGCATCTGCAAACCAAGGCTGCTTTGCAGGGCGACAGATTACTGAACCCCTGAGGTATGGGAGAAAGAAAAGCATCATTTCTGTGAGCATTATTACACCAACAAGCAACCCCTAACAGCTCCTGGTGCATGTGCAGCAATCACCTTGTATTAGCTTACACTGTATCAGAATCACATTCTACAGTGATGCAAAATATAGCTGCATCTACACTTGTACACACCGCATCTACACCACATCTACACCGAGGTGTACAGATATATATGTAGGTAAACCCAATGTTTTTCTCCTAAGCAGACTTAAAGTGTTAGTATTTTTACTTCTCTTTGATGTCTGTTCTCATACTGCACTTAGACTGAGCAACTTTGTCACAGCTCTTCTCATAAACTTGGTTAGAACTTGTATCATCATCATTTCAGTGTGCTCAGAACAGGATTCTTCATTGTCTAAATAAAAAGTGGCTAAAATACAGAAGCAGAAATAACTGGCATGAGGACTCCTGGATCTGATGACAGATCAGACAACTCAAATGTTACTCCCTGTAGAGTGAGTCATCCATGGCAATATAGATGGAAAAAAATCCAGTATTTTAATTTCTGTTAAAAGAACTAATAAATTATTGGTGGAAAATGTAAAACTAAACTTTCTGCAAAAGGTGTTATGAAATGTTCTGCCAGTTCCACACATTTCCCTACCCAAATAAATCCACATTTCATGTGTACTGTTTTTTTACTGAGAAAAAAGTCTGAAACAAACTATTTTCCATGTTCTAGATGAACAGAACATGAGTCCACCAGTCCTAGATCACTCAGCACGACATGCAGCAGGACTTGGCCTGTAACATCAGCTCAGATCCACAGCAAACAGTTATGGGAGCTGTGCAGTAACTGCAGAGCTCACTCCTCACAATGGGCACATTATGAAATGCATTAATTACACAATTCAAATTCTAGTGGCTCATCACATTCTGCTTTAAGGACAGAAGACACTCCAGAATTTTGAGTGTAGCAACTGAAGTTCTCTGAGGACATGGAGCCAAAAGAACTCAGAGCATGAATGAGGAAAGGTTTTTATTGCAAAATTACACTGGGAAAGGAATAACTTTCTGCACTGCCTAGAACCAAGTGCCCTACCAGTATTTCTACATCTACCACAGTCTCAGCAGAGGACAAACCAATCAGCAAGGCACTATAATCTGCAGAGGGATTTGACAGCAACAGAACTACCTCTCAGATCTTAGAAATCTCCTTCATGTACACCCTGAATAATAGTTATGGGCCATAAAACTGAAAAGGCCAAATACGTCATTTATGAGCTGAGAGGATTTCAGGGCTTTTTTTGTGTTAGGAGAAATAAACTTCCCCACACCTTCCCCCTCTGCTGGGCTGGCACGAGAGAAATGCCCACAGAATCAGCTCTTTCCCATTCAGCACAGGATGCTCATTGCCAGTAGCTGTGTCTTGGAAGTCAAAGGCTCCTGCACTGAAACACACCTGGATCTCTCCAGGATCACACATTATATACTCCAGCCATTTGCACAGACCTGGCTGTAGGTATCACTTGAGCCTTTCTTAGTGAAAAGTGGCACAAAATGAAAGTCTCAGGGAATTCAGGTACTCTTCCTTTTTATACTTTGTCTTCTGAGACTTCTGAATGAATAATTCATTTATAGTCCACCGGGGGAGGGAAAAAAAGGAAAAAGTACAAGAGCTTTCTCCTATCACATACAAAGTGTCAAAGTGAGTTTCAGAGCAAAACCAGCTCATCTTTCAAAGTACATGAACATCCATAACAGCATAGAGGGAAAAGACAAGGCACACTGCAGCTGTGGGGATTGTGGAACAAGCATAGTCAGCCTTAAGACCTGGAACCACACTGTGGAAATGCAATGAAGCTCTTGAATGTACCAGAAATTCCATGTATTGGCTTGATTAACTCCCCCAAACATAACTGGAAAACCTGACTGTGATGGAAGGTCTGACTAGGGCTGGAAAACTCACAGAAGCATTTAGAAAGTTGGTGGTTTTGCTTTCTCCCTCTTGACTTAGATAAGCATCTGTCCCTCCCACCTGCAAGGGTCACTACAAAGCAGCCTGGGGGATGCACAGCTCTGCAAGTCTCTCCTGGAACACAACCTCCCCTGCTCAGCATCTGCCTCACACCTCCGTGAAGCTCTGGGTAGTGACAAAGAACTCAACAACTGTGGGATGTTCCCAGCCTGGGATGCTCCAGCAGCCTCTTCAAACAGGGAGGGTGCTGGGGTCAGCCAAGGGTCGTGATGAGCCGAGGAAAGTCTCTCATCTCCTTTCCAGACACAAATCCACAGACAAAAGATGATGTGAATGCCAAGCAATGAGAGAGAATTGCTAAGGGGATGAGAGGGAGGAGAAAAATCAATCGTTCTGCAGGAACCTCAACTTCCCCTAGAAACTCCTTCTGGACCTCAGAGCTTTTTCTGGGATCAAAGAGAAAAATTAAAAGGCTAAATAAAAAAAGCAGAAGCTTACAATGACACTTTGAAGCCTCACACAGGAAAGGGACAAAGAAAAAACCTGCAGCACTTTCCAGCCTCATAGATAGACTGACAGGTTGGAAAAACAGGTTGTAAAGGGGAACATAACTCATGGGAATTTGAACGCTGAGGGTTGGAGGCCTGAAATGTAATACGGAAGGAAGGACCATACCAGGGTAGGTAGAAAGAGCACTTTGAAATAGTGAAATTCACAGCAGGGAACAGAGGCACTCACAGTGGACAGGGAGGGGAGAGGAGCATTAAAGACATGGGTTTCAACTTTTCTTCCCCTTTTCCTTTCTGCCAGTGACTCTCCAGGTACAAGCACTGCTATATAAAGAGATTCACTAAAGACAAGAATCTTACTCAAATTTAAATTAAAACTGATTCTCTTATATTTTTTTCTGTATTTGAAGAAATTTAACTACACAGGAATCAGAGCTCTTAGCATATTACTAGGAGGATTAATTAGCATCACTACTTCTTCCACTTGGGGAGATTATTCAGCACAAAAATACAGAGGACAATTTCAACAGTTTTGTCCTCTGCAACACCAATTAGTTTCTTATAAAGTCCCATTAGAGCAGCCTCCCTTAGCAGTGCTGGAGGTAGAAAAGGCTTCAATAAAGCACTAAAATGGAAAGGTCAAAACAATAAGAAAACAGATGATTTTTTTAAAAAACCCAAACATATAACCTAAAAAAAAAAAAAGGAAAAAAAAAAGCAAAAAAAGGAAAAGAAAAACTAAAGCAAAAGATCCTCTATGCACATATTTTAAAGATTCATGTGCAAACCCCTTGGCTGAGATGACAAGGAGATATACCCCAGGCCTCCTCAGCTGGCAGAAATGATCAGCTCAAGCAGACACTAATGTTTTAGCACCATCAGACTTCATCTCCAGACAGCTCCTCTTACAGGCTGCAAATGAGTGCCAATAACCTCTCCTCGCAAGGACAGCAGCAGGAGGTGCGAGTGGTATTTACTCATGACTAACAGCAGCAAAAAGAACCTGAACTTCACAAATGACATGCCAGGGGTGGTGGCTGCAGCAGTGAGCTCTTCTGCACTAGCCTCTCAAGGCAGAGAGCTGAGAGTGACCACCAGGAAGAATATATATGAACACAGTATTGGGTGCTTCAGTGGGAGAAAGAGACACAATTGGAAAGAGGGAGCAACGAAGCAGCGAAGCATCCACAGCCATCCAAGGGTAACAAAGACTTTTCTCAAGGTACACCTTGAGCAAACCAAGTGCTTAAATACCAGGCAAAGAGGGTGACAAATGATGCAGAAAAGGCATAAGTATCAAAACTAACAGAAGTGAACAAATCTGACTAATCATTTAGAAAGGATAAAATATGGTATGGTCATACTGGTCCTCTGCAAGTTTAGGGGGAAAAAGGTCTCTAGTACATAGGATATGTTGATTAACGAAAGAATAACATTGTAATAGATTCAAGAAACAGTTTTCTTTGCCAAAAGTGGTTACATTAAACAGATGTAGCTTCTGTATCACATATGCCACTGACACACAAACATTAGACATCATCGAATACACCTTTTTTGTCAGGGAATAACAGCACTCAACATATCAAAATGACCCTTGCCAAGCAGAGTTAAACCTCAGCTGTAGTGCCTTTAGATTCCCAAGCAGTATTCCTAACATTCTTTTTCTTCCTGACTATATCCCTGAAACCTCCTTGAGTAACCTGTCCTTTTTCCAGAGTTGGTAACTCTTTTTTTCCATAACTTCCTGTAAAGTCTCCCTGTTCAGCCTTCCCCACTGCTCACCTTACAGCACATGGGACAGCAGCTCCTGCGCCTTCAATACTTCCTTCTTGAAGTATGTCCATCTCTCCTGGACCCCCTTTTTTCCCAAGGGCTGTTTCTCAGCGTACACTTTGAACCAGACTTCTGAGCAGGCCAAAGTCTGCTCTTCAGAAGTCCAGGGTAGAAGTTTTATTGATGGCCCCTCTTGCATCCCTGTGTGTTGAGAGCTCTATAATTTCATGGTCTCTGTGCCCCAAACAGCCTCCGACCACCACATCCCCCACCAGTTCTTCTCTGTTTGTGAACAGCAGGTCTAGCAGGGCCCCATCCTGGGGCACAGGTCTGCCTGTGGTGCTGAGCTGGCTCACCTGGCTCAGCCCCACGCTGAGCAGCGCTCACAGCCAGCCCCAGGCCTCTGTCTGCACCCAGATTTTAAATGCACGAGCTTTTTGTGTAAGTTCCTAACACTGGCACTCACCTAACCCAGGCACTGCTTCCCACTGCAGCATGCACAGGCTACATCTCTTCCCACCTGGATTTTAAGTGCGGCCTAGTCAGTGATATCATTGCTAGTGACTCTCCACTCATGGCTCTGCTGCAGATATTTTCTTTACCTCTGTCTTTTGACTTGATACTTCCTTGAAAATATCTCCTCGTGCCAAGACCAATCTCCTTCAAAACAATTCTGAACCATCGATTTGGTTTATATTAGTCACATAGAGAACTGACAAATCAGTGAGGTTGTAGACTGCAAACCCTTAGGAGAGGAATTTTGCCAGCAGAGCTAATCCACAGAACAGCAACATATTACGTACATTAGAACAGCTACAGAGACACAAACCCAGCCTGAACTACTTTTCTGTCACTGCAGGAGGAAGTTGCTAATATGATTTTCTGTCAAGAAGCACATGTCAATGTATAAAAAACAGCCTCCTATATTTCAAGTTTCCTTAATTATCTGCCTGCTCCCCAGCACCTACACTCTATTTGCCTCACTCACACCCCCCTTATCATGTGCTCTGGCTGTTCTTCCCCTGCTGTCCAATATTCCTGGCATTTCTCCCCCTACCCCCAAACTCAAAGGCCTGAAGAGAGGTGCCCTGTGCTTCCCTAGGGCTGGCAGGTAGGGCCACAGAATTCTGGAAGCCCAGTGGGCAGTGGGATGTGCCATGATGCCTACAAGGGTACAAAATCCCTGTTAGGTGACTGGATCCTGCTCCCAAAGTCAGGTACCACTGCCCTGGACAGCAGTCAGTCAGTGACCCTCCTGGATGTTTGCTATCCGAGGCTGTGTGCATAAACCTGCTGCTCTCTGGCAACAGGATGCCCTTTCAGTGGTTTGTCACCTGCTTTTTCAAGGTCTGTGCCTTTTCAAAACGAAGGAGTCATGCCTCCAAGTAAGTTCTAAATGCCAAGTTCCCTGAGCAAAGAGCAGAGCTGAGCTGGGCAGAGCAGAAAAGCAGGTCCCTTAGGTTCAGTGAGCAGATGCTGTCCCATCTCACTGGGATCTCTCTTCCAGGTACATATTGCACAATCACGTGTGACTCTGGGATGTACATCTGGGACTTCTGGTCTGTATCTTTAGTCTCCTTCATGCTCTTGTCTAGAGAAACCAACTGCAAAACACTTCGAGTCATTTTAAACTACTAAAATGCAGCACTCCCAGATTTGAAGCCTCCTCATTTTCACTTGAGAACACGAATCAGCACACAAACATCCGGAGACTGAAGAGACAGAATGCCAGAAAACAGGAGTATGTCAGAGTCTTGCTCAGGTACTATTTACTATTCTCTTAAGGACTACAGAAAGAAATCCTCATCTGAACATGCCTGTCAGCACTGAGCCCTGGGACTGTGGTGGAGACACTGCTCGTGGAATGGGGCTGAGAGTTTCCCTGCTGCCATACCAATGTCTTTGGCAAAAGCAGTAACTCCAAGCAAAGAGATATTGCTTTGTGGGATTCTTGTCAGGGACAAGAAATGGAAAGAGGGACAAAGGAGGAAAGAGAAAAACCTGAGGATCTCTCAGCTTTCTGTCCCTCTGAAAGAAAGCAATGGAGCTCTGGAACTTGGGAGATTTCCCAACGTATTTGTGAGTACATGAGGAAGGAACAAAGTTACAAGGAAAGCTCAAAGGCATGAAGAGAATTCAGAGAGCAGAAAACTACAAGAGAGGAAGGAAAAAAATAAGATACCTGATAACCTTCAAATGAAACAAAGCAGTAAAATCAGTTTTCACCCAGAGTCACCTCACTGCTCCAGGTAATGCAAAATTCAGCCCACACTCAATTATTTTCCAAACACCAGTGCTCTAGTGTGAAACAACTGCCAGGGAACCTGATTCTTCCATCACACACCTACCAACCTCACCCTTCCTCCCGAGCTTCGCAGCCTCCATCAGCACATCAGTCTGCCCACTGCATCAGTTGCTGCGTAAGCACGAGATGGAGAGTGTGATTAATTAGCAAAGGAGGCTCAATGAGACAAAGCAACAAAAGCAACCAGGAGAACACACCTGAGTGACTGTGACTGCTGCTGGGAAGGAGAGGCAAACTGCTGTGTGCACAACACGACTCTGATGCTCTGTTTGCACCAGCTCCACTGCCACCTTCCCCAGCAGCTGGGAGAGCTGCGCTTCACCCCAAACGCTGCAGAGTGATCCTCACAAAGCTGTCCCAGTGCTCGTGAGGAACACTACACACAGGACAGGAGACCAGACTCTGGGATTGGGCCCTACCTCGTTAGTGGAGCTCTGCATCAAACCACAGAAAAAGCAGTTTCCTAGACAAGCACATCAATTATGTAATTATCCTGCTGGCAGCAGTTCAGCCCCTTCTGCTTCCACTGTATTTATATTCCGTTTATCCAAAAACTTCCTGTGCACCTATGTGTATTTCTCCAAGCATTTCTCCTGCATAATTGCTGTTTGCTTTATGTTTGTAAGCTTTTGCACTCACTTGTCCATGACCACCTTGTTATTTACAAACAAACCAATCGACCACAAAACCAATAAAAAAACACTTGTAGAGAGTTCAAAGGAGCAACATCTATGCAAGGAAGGGAGAAAACTACCACATATGCAAAACTGCGTGTGGACAAACACACAAAGTTATTAGGTGTTCATACTCTGTCCTGGAACTCCCTTTGATACAGAAAGGTGCTCATCCTAAGGATCACTCCCAACCAGAATGAAAATGGAACAATCCCAGGTTTCCAAGGCAGGTTTTTCATACCAAACCCTCTTTTTCCACTAACAGCCACGTCACTACAGAGCACACACATCCCCAAGACTCGGGCAGAGGACACAAAGCCTCTCCTTGGTGCTGGGGTTTAGCTGGGAATGGGGTGTCCTGGCATCTCCTCCCTGCCCTTCACTCCCGCAGGAGCGGGCTGTTCCTGCAGTGTTTTCCAGGCAGACTCTCCCTGTGAGGTGTTTCCTGGCAGAGGCAGCGATCGGCTCAGCGAGTACCAGGAACGCTGACCAGCAGTGAGGCAAAAACCTGAGTGCAGCCGGCAGAGAGCAGCAGGCCAAGCAGGCCCAGGGCATGCTCTCTGGAGCATAGTTCTCGTGGCTTATGCCACTGTCACATTTCGATTAATGATGTGTTTTATGCTCCAAAGAGGTTGAAATCCTGCCCTCCTCCCCCTCACACACACAGATGCTTCCCTCACTCAGCTCTGGCTTAGCCTGTGCAGTTCAGCTGCAGCTCACTAGAAGCTGATCAAGTTATCTTCGACACCAAATTCGATCTGAAATAGGCTCTCAGAGAGGGAGAGTATTGTGCCTTTATACCTGACTAAACAATCTTCGCCCACTGAACAGCACGAAATAATCTCTGCTTAATTCCATCAACTCGGATTAAACCCTTACCCAAAGAGAATTCCTTTCCCAGGGAAATGCAACATCTTTTCTTGACCAAATACACCTTCATCAGAATTCCAAAGCCAGGCTTGGTTCAAAATATTTTGTCTACTTTCAGAACAGACAACTTGTCTGCTTCTAGGAAAGACAAAAACAAGGTTTCCAAAGGGTGGGTAATGACACATTCCAGTAACTATATGATTCCATCGCTGAATAGACAATGAAATTCAAACATTTTCCAACAGCACTGAAATCACAGCACAAACAGAGACAAACTACAGCCAGTATTGGAGCCTACTGTCCCAGTTTCATCCCACAGTCTGCCAGGAGAGCCTCCTGATGGCACCAGAGCATCTGTGGAACTCTCTGAGCTTTGACATGGAAACAGAGGTCCAGAACATGAGATTCTACTTTAACAATAGCATCCAAATTGCAGCGATAGGACAAGGGGCAATGGGCACAAATTGAGAGAGGAAATTTAGGTTAGATGTTAAGCAGAAGTTTTCCCTGTGATGGTGGTGAGACACTGGCACAGGGTGCCCAGGGAGGCTGTGGCTGCCCCAACCCTGGCAGTGTTCACAGCCAGGGTGGCTGAGCCTTGAGCTACCTGCTCTGGTGGGAGGGGTCCCTGCCCAGGGCAGGGGTTGGGGCTGGATCATCTCTAAGCTCCATTCCAACCCCTAAAATTCTATGATTTTATGATTTTGGGACAGCAAATCTGTGTAGTTACCAAAACTAGAGCCTGAAATGCCTTGTTCTCTGTGCATCCTCCTGAAGTACTTAGTTCCCATGAGCTGTGCAGCACTTAGGACTTCTAACCCATCTGTGTGCAGTGTATAACACAAATAATGGACTGACTTGGTTTTAATTTGAGTGTTAATAGATAAAAGCATATCTCTGATTTTCCTCCCAGTCAACACCACTGGCAGCTGTATGCTCCCTCCCAGCAACGGGGCAGGGTGTGGAGTACAACTCCAAGTGGGGAGTTCTGGCTGTCCTGAGAACACATCTCCCTGATTTCAGTTGCTGCTTTACTGCCCAAACTTTTCCAAGAAATTCTCAAAGTGCAAAATTAATCCACTCAGTATCAAAGAGATTGCCCACCAGTAAAACCTGCCAGCATGTCTTCCATGTTTCCAGAGGAGCAGGCTAGATTCATTGCCTCTATATTTCCACTTTAATCCTGTTCAAAGAGTGTTATAAAAACAGGTTCTTAATACACTTATTCCTGATCATCAGTATATTGTACATCTCTTGTTCAAGTTCTTATCTCACCTGTGTTCTGACTTTTTGAAAATCTTTTCCAGATTCACCCTTACCATCACAAAGTAATGGATACCTCACAGGGAAGCTCAGTCTTACAAGGTCTTAATTTATACCTCTGGGGCTTGTGATTATTTCGGCACTTCATATGTTACTGAAAGCTCAGATGGGGAGATCTTTGCCTCTGCACAAACCAGCCACGCTGCACACTGAATCACAGCCCCCACAGAAAGAACAAGCACTGCACATTCCATGGACCTGCTAAAGGCTGTTTGGCCAGTGTCAAAGACAAGGGATGAACCAAGGAAATAAAGAGTCCATAACTTGGTGACTTATGGAAACTTTTCCAGTTATGACACACACCTAGTAAAGTTCATTTTCCAACTTTCCATCCCCATTCTGCTCTCCTGTTAGCTGCACTGTTTGGGTTTTTAATGTGAGTAAACAAAACCTCTTTTTTCTGCTATCTCCCGCTCTCATTTGTATGTTTGTTTCTTAGATGCCTCTGCAATGATAGATGAAGAAAGTGAGTTTTGCTCATTTCCAGGTCTTTGTATTTCCCTCTGAATAAGTTCAAATGAAAAGTGTTCCACTGCTGCAATAACCTGCTTAATATGCCTGACCCACTGACCACATCACTGTAGACAGGTAGTGCTAAGGGAAATATGCTCAGGGAGAAGGAGAAGGAACTAATCAAATGGTGAAAAGGACCTGCTAGAAAAACTTCAAGCTTAAAATGCTTTTGTTGCTCCAGGTTTGGTATTAACAAACCTCAGGCCATGCCTCCTGGGGAAGGCAGCCAGGGGATGTGCTACAACATACTTCAGGGGCAAAATCATGCTGACTGGTGAAACACTCCAAACAGACCCTTAATTATACACTGGAGCCTTGGCCCAGAGATAATCACCTCTGCTCTGCTAATGGTTCTGAAGTAGGCCAAGAAATCGGCTGTTTTCAAGGAGATAGATCTGTGATGTCCCTGAGTAGGCACCACTTCCACTAACAGAAAAGAACAGTTGAAAGTGCTTAGAATCCTTCAAAACAGACCAAAGTTAAATCCCTGAACGTCACAGCCATTAACTATTTGCAACTTTTCATATGACATTACAGCTTACATAACAATGTAAATCTCGCTAAAACTGGCACAATCTGGAGCAGTGCAGAACTTAGAGTGTGGTTAAAGCAAGTCAATGAAGACTCACACTGATGCAGAAGGAACTGGGCTTAAAATGTGAGGGTTGTTGCATTTATTTTTCTTTCTTTTCAGCCAGCACTGAACAAAAACCACAGAGAAAACTACCAAACTTTCATCCTGAACTTGGCCACAGCAAAACCAACCTCATTCATGTTTCTCATGACCAGATTCCTGTCCCATAGGATAGACGAGTTCAGCAAAAGAAAGTGTTACTGTTTTTTCAGCTCAGCAGTGAACAAAAATAGCTCTTATTCACATCAGCAGGTTCAGGCCCCAAACTGTGCTGTTCTGTCACCTGTGGTGATGAGTCTGTGCTGCAGATCCGTCCCGAGGATCAGTAGGCAGTGCTGCAGCATCCCCCAAGCAGTGTCCTGTCCCACTCCCCCACGGGCTCCTGCTCCCCGGGGAGCTGGGGAGGAGCAGCATGTGCAAAAACCTGCTGTGTAACCAGAAAACACACACATGCCATAGAGGATATGATACAGGTTGGGAATTGGTTTTTTCCTCCTGAAGCTGTGCTGACATAACTCACTGTACTCCAGCTGTTCCTAAAGACACACTTGACTGGCTCTCACTTGGTTGTTTCTTGTTCAAACACTCCAGGAGTCCCAGCTGGGGTGGAAGGAGGACAATAAATCTGCAGCCGTCTCTGCCCTCAGCTCCACTTGCATTTTTCCCAGTAATTTCAAACTGGATGCCAGTGAGACACCACAGCCAAGCCAGGCACCGAGTACTGTCCGACAAGTTAAACACTCACTTGCTCTCAAACATATTTCCCCATCAATAAAACAAACAGTCATCAAATAAACCCAAGCAGAAAGCAGTTCCTCTGCCCTGAGCCCCATATGAGGTGGCTGAAAGGACAGTGTCTCAGAGATATTCACCACACTCTGCACGACTCAGGCACTTTATTGTGTGCCTCGCTCCATCAGGGAGCATTTTCTCCACATTCCAGCAATCAGCTACCGTGAAGAGAGAGATGGGATCTTTTTATGGCAAGGAAGTGACTGCAGTGGCATTCAGACAGCAAAGCTTAATCTGGAATTACAGCAGCGAGCGTGCCTGAAATGTCACTGCCATGCTCACTCACGTTATTTGCTCCAAAGGTTTCTCCTCTGAAGCAAATATAATATGATTGGGAGTCGTCTACCAGCACGTCAGAGCTAGTGCTAAGTGCACTTGTTTTGGATCAGTCTTCCTGCTGCTGCTGAGATGTGTTCCAATCATTCCAGAGCTAACTAGTGAAACCATCCCAAAATAGCTCTGTCAGGAGCTTACAAGGGCAGACGGTCATCTCTGCACTGAAAAGAGCTTGAGGAGCATTTGTGACTGAAGCAGATTCCTCAGTCTGTGCTGGACAAAGCACTTAGTTTGATTTGGAGCCACAGGTGCTCAGCACCTGGAAAAATTGTTCCTGTTGTAGCATATGGGGGAGGGAGACAGTGTGTCTTTCACTACCAGATTAAGTGGCACACAGGAAAAGATCAACAGTGCTGACAGACAGCTGAGTTTCATTTCAGTTCATGATCAAAATATATCCCACTGTTATTTTTATCACAGAGCAGATAGGGGTTATTTTTTCAGGTCTGGATTTGACAGTATGTCTGATAAATAATACTCTTACATACTTTATTAGAGCTAAGTATTGCTTTGCAGGCATTACATGGCATATATTTTTTTTAAAGACAGTAGATCAAAAGATGGAGATATATATGTAATAAACTGTGTTGGCATTATAAACTTTTATTGCAATAGAAGATGCTCAGCAAAGCACCAACCTGCAGAGCTCCTGCAGCCTCCAGGCCACAGCAGGTACATGGCATTTCTGACCTGCTTCCTTGGGCTGTACCACAGAAACACATCCTGATGCTAACACTGACATTTCCAACTGCAGCAGCAGGCTTATTTCTGGTTGTTTTGGTTTTCTTTACAGACAACTATTCTGCAAGGAATTTCAGAGAAGAGATACACCAAGTTTTAACCAGTTCTGCTCAGTAATGTGCCTATCAAATGTTCTTACTCTCCAAGTAAAATTCTGTGATCTCACGTGTAGTATCTAAGCACACAAGTCAAGCTTTGCTCTAGCTGTTGAGCCTTGGTGTACCTTCAGTGCTCTCACCTTCACACAGGGCATCAGAGGGCAACTCTTCACTGCCACAACAACAGGCACAGGCTGAGGCACAACAGAACTTACACCTAGCAGACAATTAAAATCTGCTGTTAGCTTTTCAGCCCCTTTCAGACAGAAAGCTGCAACAGGCATGAATTAATCTGGCTGTGTACAGGGAAGATTCTCTAGGAGAAGACAGCACAGCAAAGCTACTCTACACACCAGAGGTTCCCTGTGGTGAGCAGAAAGGAATATTTCCTCTGCCCCTCTCAGCCAGCAGACCCTGCACTCCAGGCAGGCCTCCAGGGCAGAGACAGGCTGAGACACTCAGGACCATCACTGAATGGAGAGAGAAACTCTGTACACCAAAATGCACAGATTTAGAGGTACCAACTTTGTAACTGAACTTTGCAGAGATGTGGCTGCAACACGTTAGCTCCTCTGGCTAAAAAGCAATGTTGTTTTTACACAAGGAGTTAGAGGAAGCTGCATCAGGTTGTAAATACAAATTGGCAATGGAGTTTCATTGTGATTTTCAACTACTAACAAAAGGGAATCGTAATGGAAACACTTTCTCTTTAGAAAATATTTGAACTGCGATTTCTTTACCTCGATACTAAAACAGATATATAAGATCTGGCAGAGTTTTTTCAAACTTCAATGCATAAACATTGTCCTGTGAGGATCTATTTGCCCAGCAGACATTTTCAGGGTCACATATACAACGAAGAAAACCTTATTGACTTTGCCACCAATTACATTAGTTTTTCAGCCATGTAATTGCCTTCAGAAACACAAGGAAAATGCCAACTGAAATTTCACTCCTGCAATCAGGGCTACCACAATTCTTTTGTGATATTAAGCTCTCTAATCTCATGTACTTCAGAAATGCTAGAACATGGAACAGGACTATTTTTCTTTAACTAATCATAAACCTTCACTTCTAAACAACAATAGAGCTCCACATTAGCCAGGTAGGACTTACACCAATTATCAAGAGAAATTGAGTTCTGGACTAAGAGTGACAACTTGAAGCTTAAAAGACACATTAAAAACAGTTACAAAAGCCAAATACAGGAGATTAATGGAAGTGTTTTGTCCACCCTATTTTATGAACAGCACCATGTTGGAACTGGCACTGTAATTCCAGACAACATGCAAAGGACTTTTGTGCCATACACCGACTGATGTTAAATACCTTCACCCAGAGTACAGGAACTGCAATTTTAAGAGGCTATAATTGGAGTTCTTATTCATCTCAAATGAAAACCCTATTAAATTCTAACAGTATGACATTTGCATGTACAGAGAGGTTGACAGCTGTAGCATTAGAACACACCTCAGAGTCCTCCACCTCTGAGGTATTGTGTGATTACCTTCTTTGCATATTTCACAGAGAAATTCAATCTCATTTTCCTCTCACTAACAAGTGTGCTGTGCTGTGTTTACACCCACTGCAGAAAGTGAGGAGCTGGTGATGGGCCCTTGCTGATATTCTGCACAGAGGAGGTAGGAAATAGCCTGAAGAGGCTGTTGAGGATTCTGCCTGAGCTTGGTGGGAATGCACCTCACAGCATTTCCTCCGTGCTGAGGACGTTATGCCTTCTGGAGGTTCTGTGTTAGAGGACCTATCTGCACCACAGTCCCCAGTGAAGACTTCAGTGCAAGCTGGACAGAGTTCTCCACGTGGCATGGAAAGCACAGACAGGGCAGAAGGACAGAGCCCAGAGCCATGTCGACAGTGCTGACATTGCATTGCTTGTGCTTTGCCTTGCTCAGGGTTCAACGGTGACCCAAGGGACCAGTGTGAAAACACGGGGAAAGGGCAGGAGGGCTGACAGACCCCTGTGCTCCCTGGCAAACCACAGTGGGTGCAGTGGTCTCCTCAGCACCTCCCAGCTGGGCAAGCCACAAGGTTTGCCTAGAAACACACCCATGGAGTGGCATTTTGCTGCCTACTTGCCACGCTGCACTCCAGCTAGCCCAGCCAACCTGTCCTCAGCCACTGAGGACACGGAGTGGGACTCTGTGCACTAGCAGAGCAGGAGAGGCTGGAGCACTGTCCTGCTGCTGCTGCAGGCACTGCTGCTGCCCTTGGCACTCACTGCTGTGCCACCAGACCAGGACAACACGGCCTGGCCTCGGGGTATAAACACACCTCTGCTTTCCAGGAGGGCACACCTGTAGCTGCCTGAGGGACAAGGTTTGCCCCAGATTTGTCACTGTGCACTGACTACCTTAGGGTTACAGCTCCACACCCCGAGCAGAACCTAATTCCACAGGTCTAGGGAAGAACAGGTACTTCTTTTCAGAACACTGATAAGAAACTCACTTAAAATACTTTTAGCAAATTACATTTCAACTGCTGTAGACCATCAGCTTTCGTTTTCTACTGAACATGATCAAACATTACAGTGAGATACTCCTATATGAAGCCATAAACATATGATATTTTTGCTAGCTCACAAGCACTCAGTTGGAAAAATGAGTATAAACAGAAGTAAAATCACCCCATCAAATACAATCAGAACACCAAAAACATAGTGAAACAGAAAAGACCTTAGGAAATGCCATAATCCACTCACAGTCTGGGGACAATTCTTATCTTATAAAACTTTTTTCCTTCATAAGGATTTCTACCACATCTCTCACTCCTGTACTTGTCATTCACTTATTCTTCCTGTTATCTGTTCTTTCTTTGGCAGCTCCTGCATGTGTCTTCTGGCTCTCCAAACATCTGTAGCTTTCTGCCACTTCTATTTCCTCTTTCCCAGCACTCATCCTGTGTGAAGCTCTGAATAGCTCCAGAACATGCATGCCTGCCTGTGCATGAGATTCTTCCCTGGCACCAGCAGATGAAGCACAATGTTGGCAAGAAGCCTGTGATGAGTCAATGGAGCTGTGTGAAGTGGTGGCACAGCACATGCAACTCAGAGACAATGTGCTGCACAATAAGGAAACCTGGAAACTTATTAGCCTCCTTCAGAAGGCTTCTTGTCAAAGGCCCTCAGACAACTGTATGTTTGACCAGTGACCAGCTTGGCTTGGCTCACGCCCAGCCTTAGAAAATCAGCAGGACCATTTCCCTGCGGTACCATGGGAGCCTTCCCAAGCCAAGGTGTGTTGGACAGTCAGCTGTGCTCGTGGTTGGGATTAAACACACAAAACTGAGGAGCAGCTGAGGTCACTCAGTCTGTTCAGCCTGGAGAAGAGGAGACTGAGGACAGCCCTCATCACTGGATGCACCTTCCTCACCAGGGGCAGTGGATCCCTTCCAACTCTGAATATTCTGTGAAAACAAACAACTGCCTGGAGCCATGAACTGTTCTCTGGCAAGGAGCTGCCATTGCTGCCAGCACTGTGTGTGATGCCTTTGATAAATATGGCACTTAGAAAATTAATACTGAAATCAGAGGCAGAATAAGATCACAAACTGCCATTTAATATCACTCACCTCTTGTATTTTAATGTGGTAACTAACTCTCTCTCTTCTAGGGGCAAAAACAAAGACTGCATTCTTCTTGCGTGAAGATAAAATAACTGCAGCCTATGAGCTTCTTAAAAAGATTTGGTAGCAATAAACAGTTTTAATGCTTTCTAGCTGGCCATGAGCAGTCTGACAATGACCAATACTAGGCTGCAGTTGCAGCTTTTTAACTCACTGACCCAAGAGGCAAAATATTTCCCTTCTAGTCTGATCCTGCTCTGTGACATTCGATGTGTTCTCAGCAGCAGTGAAGGTGCCTGCTGTTCCCTGGTGTCCATCACAGACCTGTTGGTAAATTTCCCTAACACAAAAAGACCAGCACAAATGCAATACCAGCACATATTTTAAATGTAAAGTATGTACTAGACTCTGTGGGAGACCAAAACAGACAAAAAAATAACAACCCATGTTTATGCAATACTGAGATCAAGTACTCTGATGCTATATGGATCTTCTACTTTGCCTGATGACTATTCAAATGAGATATGGAAGCATATTAAGTTCTATTTTTAGCATATTACATCTCTCATCTGCAAAACAGAGTAAAAACATTTCCGTATTCTGAGAAAAATGCTTTCCCACTCCTAGTGCCATCAGTGAATACCTTCCCTTTTTATCTCCCCTTTTCAGTTGCTACAACTGTTACCTTTGCCAAGTCTGCTCCAAAGGAACAGAGAAAATCATGTCAGTGTATTAACAGACATCTATGCCAGGGAGACAGCACAGGAATAAAGCATTTTAATCATTCAAAATGCATTAAAAACGTCCAGAGGCTTAACCAAAGGTAGGTTTAGTCACTAAGTCTTACTCAAATCGCGTTCAAAGTTGGACAACTGCTTTAGAATAGAGTTTCTATTTGTTTGCAACAATTTGGTATCGGTTAACTTCCAAAATCCTCACAGAGATGTGAAAAATGCTAAGGAGAAGATGCTGCCCACTGCCCAGCCAGTGGGATAGAGGCAGAAACAGAACTCACAGCCACTGGAGAGGGATGTGCAGTTGGGTACTCGTGTGCTGCACTGATCAGCTATCCCTTCACAAAATAAGGTCTACCTTGATTTTAAAGACTGAACTCAACCTGTTTGTGTCCAGGCAGCAGAGAAAGCCAACAGCTCCATGTCAGGACTAGCCTGGACTTTGAGTTTAAGGCTCTTCAGGGCTGTGATGTTGTTTGCAGTGTTCAGCCTCTGCTGTTAGGTCCCAGCTGACCTCAGAGCTGGCCATGGGCACCTCACTGTGCTCACTGCTCTGCAGAGTGACACACACAGCAGCACTGGGTGCTCAGCATAGGACTTAACCCGTATCAGTCCCGCCCTGCACGTACTCTGGGAACAAAGCCATTTCCCAAAGTTGCTGGCTCTGCTTACCAGCAGCACCACTCCCCTGGCCTTCAGCTGGGCCAGTGTGGGACTAAGGGACTGCAGAGACAACCAGGTCTGACAGGATCTACAATACAAACCCCACTATTTTCTTTCAGAATTTAAAAAATCTTTTCAAAGCCCAACTCATTTTGGGAGAGCTAAAAGGAAAGAAAACTGCAATATGGGAGTGTGAACAAGTAGCCTGGAGAAAGACAAGGCAGAAAGAGAGCAAGGAAGAATGGGGAGAGACTGCCAAGACATCTTTGCTTCTGAAGAAAACACACTGGGTTGTTAAGTGTTCTGTTTTCTCAGACTTTCCATGGACAATCCTAGGAACACAAGAAAGCAGAGACTGTCCCACAGACAGAAGGGAAAGAAAGACAAAGTAGACTAATACAAAACTAATAACAGTGTTTAAAATCATGAATGTATATATCAATGTCTAAAAAAACTTTAAAAACTCATTAAAACTATCTTGCAGATATGTTTTCTGTTCTCTCAGAATAGTGACAAATAAAGGTTTTATGTCAAATGTATACAAACTACAGTAAAGGCAGAGACACTGCTGGGAGTGCTATGACTGGATCCAGTGGATTCCCCATCCCTGGAGGTTTTCAAGCTGAGACTGGATGTGGCACTTAGTGCCATGGTCTAGTGACCACAGTAGGGTTGGACTCGATCTTGAAGGTCTTTTCCAACCCATTTGATTCTATGATTCTATAATCTCACCACCTTGAACTCAATGTGCTGCATCATTCTGATCAGGAAGCAGATTTGTAATGCTAATAATCCTACAGTTCCTTTGATGTGATCCCAATCTAGTAATTTAACTTGTTCAAAGTCACAGAAAGTACTTTGCAATCACTGAGCCCAATTAAACCCATACATTTGTATTTTCAAATGCTTTTAAAGTAACAAACTGCCCAGGGACACCACCCTCCTGATGCTGCACAGGAACACAAACCCAGCCCGGGGGAGAGCCAGACTGGATACTGAAAAACAGATTTCCCTGTTCAGGCACTGGAATAGGTTGTCCATGGGGGTGGTGGAGTCACCACCCCTGGAGGTGTTTAAGAGGTGTCTGGACTTGGCACTGGGTGATATGGTTTAGTGGTTTAGGGGTTACAGTGGTAGTGCTGGGTGGACACTTGGACTTGATGATCTTCAAGGTCTCTTCCACCCTTGGTGATCCTATGATTCTAAAAAAAACCCCATATTTTAGCCTGGGCTCACGGGGAGCTTTCCTTTGTAACCCTCCCCAAAGAGAGCTGCAGGTATCCTCAGCCACAGCCATGAGCTCTGTCTCTGCAGGGGCTAAAATTAGCCACCCTAGGTGATTCATGTGCACCAGATCCATTGCACGAGCATCAGGGTGATTTCTCCCCCACAGCTACGTTTTCTCTTTTTGAGATTTACACAAATAGGAATTGGCAGATTAAGGTAGAATTTCAGAACATATATTAAAATATTAACGTTTTTAGTGGAATTACAAGAATAGCTCATGGAAGAAGCAAATACAAATGGACTTCAGTTGAGCATGGAGGAAAATTTTAGAGTATTATAAAAGGAATCTGAAGCAATCTCGGTGGGAGTTCAAGCATATGGAAAGAGTAAACACACAGAACCAAAGCTGGCAAAGAACAAGCTCGGAGAAGCAAGGTGCTGTGGGATGGGATGATCTATTACTGCTGAGAGCAGAGGATCAAAGACTGAACCCACTCCTGGCACACTGCAAGATGTGCTTACCCCACCCTTTCTGCACGCTTAAATGGAACCTCGTTTATTTACCCTTGTAAAGAAAATTAGCCAAAATTATAATAATGAAGGAATTGAAAGCAATTTGGAAAGCTCTATCAGGTTCAGATCCTTCTTGAAGAGAGACATCAGTAAAAAGGTCACAAGTATTTATTAACTGCTGGTGAACATCTGCTTAATTAAGTACATTTGTTTGCTACCTGGATCCTCGCCCTGCACTGTGACTGCTCACACACACAGCCCAGCGAAATTTAAAAAGCACAGACTGCCTACAAACATCCCCTGGGTGAGGCTAGAAATAGCTCAGCTCACTACACACATGGCACTGCCTGCAGGAGTATTTGCAGCACGAGGGCCCCAAACTGGAAAACTAATCCCCACAGTTTTCCTACAAAGAACCTTGTCTTTCTAGCTGAGGAACTAAACCCTTCCAGCAGAATTTTTTGATTTTCTATCTGTGCTTCCCATGAATACATACGTCCAGATGGAGAAGAACACAGCCACCACTCTGACTCACTGCTGATCGAGCAGTTGGAACAATATGGGAACAACATTCATTTCATTTTTGTGCTCAGGAACTTCGAAACTCATCTCTGGATGGAACCTCTTGCTCCGAGTACTCTGCAGTGCTGATGAACAGCAGACAAGCTCTGTCCTCACTGCCAGACCTGTACACACACGAGCTGAGCACAGCACTATGAGCTGACTGTACAACACATTTCATTGACATTCCGAGGCAACACATTTTACCTACACTCGAAGACCTGAAAGGTTAAGGACTACAGTTGGCTGAGATATCCCTGCAAGAAGTGATCATTTTTTAGATGCATCTATGTGAACAGGAACACACAGACACACACGTCTGTACCCCCAGGCAAAGGGTTTGTGCTATCTGCTCCTTCAGAAGTGTCTAGATGGAAGTGATAAGCAAGATGGGTCCAAATCTGTTCTAGGCAGGCAGAGTCCTTCCTGTGTGCTTTGACAGGAACACAGCAATACAGGCTTTGCTTCTGACTATTCAGTCAAAAATAACCTCCTCTTAGCACACTCCTCAGGCAAACTCAGGCTGCCCTAGCTCAGTCATCTCCAGCATGCACTGCACACACTCACACTCTCAACAGAGCGCTCTCAGTCACCTGTCAGGACTCTCAGGCTGCAGTGAACAGCACATTTTTGCCCACACTACATTTCGTACAGCTGCGACTGATGCTAGATGTGGCTCATTATCAGGTTCCCATCATTTCAGGCTGAGATTCAGGCATGCCTTGAGGATGTTGCAAACAAAAGCACTTGACATAATGCTGATATCACAGCACGCTGCCAATTAGATTCTTTCTCTTTAATGCTCAGATGAATACCCACACAGATCTCTCTACAGCACCAACAGATTCCAAGAGCTCTCCATGCTGGATCTATCTGCAACAGATAAGCTAAGTGCCACATTTCCCTCCTGAAATTTCATTACCTGAACATGTACCAGAGCCAGAAATTTCAGGGTCTGAATATGAATTTCATAACTCTTTAAATGACTTGAAAGAAGAATTTGATATGAAGCATTTCAGATCTAAGAGGTTCAGAAACCAAACTAAATTTGGCAGAGCTCAGTACACAAGACACAGCTGAGGATGTGTTTAAGTTATACAGTTGATTCCAAACCAATGTTTGCATTAAACCAACCTCCAGCTTAATGGTAACTTCCAGTTATGCCTGAATATGCAACTCAGATGCTACATCATGGTGTTTCAGACACTGACATGCTATTTTACAGACCTGTTTCTCCTCCCCTTGAAAACCAAACCAACCTAACCAAAAATCCCCAACCAAAGAAAACACATTCTGGCTCCCAGGGAAGAATTCTAGTCACAACTGTTGCAAAATATTCCTCTGCTCTAACATTGCTTGCTCTCGTGTATTTCTGTGTCTGGATTGCATCAGAGAGAGCTCAGCGCATATGTGAGAAGCCATGAAAGAAGGTTATTCTGTTTACCTTGGTGCTTGTATGACAGCTCATGTTCTCCCTCCTCCTCATTCAGGTTTTCTGCCTTGGATGACTCAGTGCCTAAATACAAGTGGATAAGAACAACGAGCTGAAATCATGAACTTCAGCTGCTCTATTATTTCTGTGCTGAATCACCTATCTGGATACCTCTCTGAGTTTCTGAGACTTTTATGTAATTGTCACATTTCTGTTAGGCATTGCTGTACATTTGATATTTCTGTATGCATTTAGCCTCCTACAATTAATCTGCACCGAAGGGATCAAAAGGTGAGATATGCTCAGGATACAGCAGTGCCTGAACTGACTGAGGTTCTCTCATTAGCAAGCATCTCAATTAGCACAGACATTCATCATCACAAGGCATGCTGAAGACTTACAGAGAGGTTAAACAGTCACAGGCTTCCAAGCTGAAGGTGTAGTGAAAACTAAAGTCACCCATGTGCAGAATAAACCACCATTCAGTACCCTGCACTCAGACCCTGACCAGCAGAGCGAGCTGAGCAGGCTACAGGGCCCAGCTGAGACTGATGTAGCAGGTTTGAGAATCCCACAAGCTCTCAGGACACATCAGCATCACTCAGAACACAGTGTGCAGGCTAGGACCAAGCCCTGAAACCACCACGTGCACTGCCTGCACTGTGCTCTCTCCAGCCAAACAGCGTTTCCAGGAAACTTCAAACGTGTCACCAACCAACCACGTATTTCAGGATCTCATAGTTAATCCTCTGTCTGGAGCAAATTCAGCCCATATGAAATGCCATCTTGACTTGGTCAGGCAAGAAGCAGTTTAGGAATAACCTCATCCAGGCTTAATGTGGATAAGCTTTGTAACTATTTCTGTGACAACCGTCCACATCCCTTCAGCATGCAGATGGATGGTGTAAAACTCAGATCCTGCTCCTTCGCTGGAGACTGCAAATGCTAATTTTGAGCATCCTCCTAACAACCACCCCTGAGCATTCCCCTCATGATAGGGCTGTCAGCATTGCCTCTCCTGCTCAGTACACCAGTTAGTGCAGAAAGATGTGAAAACCATACTGCTTTCACCCTCCAAATATAGAGCAGGTATTTTTGCAGTGCATCCAGCCAGTACCTGCTCAAGATTCAGAGGCTTTTATCTCAGCTATGGCTCCTGTCAAGCAGTAACCTCTCTGGCTGCTCTCAATGAGCTAGCAGTGCATCCTGCACACCAGCTCCTCAGCCCCTTCCTGCAGCACAGCCCCAGCAGTGCCACAACACCCAATTCTCACATGGCACACAACAGCCTAAGCCTTACAAGAGCTCAACTGTAGCTGCCAGTAGGTTTCAGAAGAAATTTTGAAGCCCACTGCCAGAAATACACACAAGGTGTGACCTCCTGTTCTCCAGCACTTCAAAAGGTAAGAAAATTAACTTCTACCTGTATCATAAACACGATGATTACACAATTTATACAACCACTCGAGGCCAGGTGGACCTTTACCAATGCCCAGGAGAATTCATGCCAGGGAATACTGACAGCCTGGAGGAACTCACAGGCTGAGCCATCACTTCTCTCAACTACAGAATGACCCGAACAAAGCCTTGATGCTGTCTGCTGTGCTACCTGAATCCCAGAGACGTGGGATTCACACACTTCTGTGACAGGTGGACTGCTTCCCTGGGATTGCTGGGGAAACACTTGGGTCGTTGGGTTGTGGTGCCTGGGGCTCTACTGTACTTGACAACATGCCCAATACTGTGAGGGCAGCAGAAGATGCAATGAGTTCGGGTATTTCTTCTCTTAGTTTAACTACTCAGCAATGAAATCCCAAGGAAGGTTTAGCATTGATTTAGCACAGGTTGGGGTTTAGAAGTAGAGGTTACAAAGCAGTGGCACAGGTAAAGGCATTGCTGGCAGTCAGCAAACCTCTCATGGCTTTTCTAGAGGGACCTGGAATTTACGAGACTGTTACTGGTTTTTTTCTTCATAACATTGAAAATGAAATGCTATGGGAACTTTGGAGACTCTTCGATGGTGACTAACTCCATAGTTCACAAGGCAATACCTGAGCTGTGCAAAGAGCGTGCAGAGGGGAAACAGCCTGTGAGAAGCACAGGCTAAGCCTAACACTCCATACAGAACTACCGAGACCAGGATACTGCTGCTGCAGAAGTTGGTGCTTTGCCTGAGAACTCCTTGTGACTTTTTCTGCCCAGTCATTTGTGAGCTTCTTCAAAGTAACTGGAGAAGTGAATCCAAAATTCATCTGCCTATTTAAAACTCCATACATTCCTTCAGTCCTCATGACACCAGGTCTGCACAGTGCAGCATCCTTTCCCAAGGAAAAGGTATCATCTCCCCACTGCTACAGCCTGGGGGTGCTTACATGCTGTAAATATTACCCACTGCAGCGTCAGGGACATTACCATTATTGAAGACAGAAACCAAACTGAAATTGCAATTATTTTTTTTTGCAGCTGACTCAATACTGTGCACCTGAATAAAGACTTATCGCACTCTCAGATTCTGACACTTGCTAAGGAGTGGAGACAACTGTTGGATAACGGCATGAATGTCAGTTTTATTTACAAATGAATCAAACCTGCATTAATTCCCTGATGGACAGACTCCAATTCTGTTTTATTAAACAAGGAGACAAGGAGGAGACAAGCCAGGGCCCAGGCCCATGGCAGCACAGCACTCAAGGGGATCCTGATCATCTCCACTCCCACTGCAGACTGATTGCATGGAGACTGTGGAACAGCTCTGAGGCTTGCGTCAATAAACACAGATTTGCAGAGCACTGAAGACACTACTGAGTCACCTCAGGTGTCCATTAATACTGCTGCATCCTACATTAATATCTGCCTGGTCTAGCAAGTCTTACCATGATGTTAACACAGATGTCATGGGACATCCAGACATACTTGGAGGTTATTACAAGTGTTGCATTACATCCAGGCAGATCCCTATACCTAAATATGGCAGTTAGCTTGTTAGGAATGTCTAAAGGAGGAATATCTGTTAATTCTACACTTCCCTCCTCCTTGGTTACAGCCTCCCATCTGCTCAAAATAACCCAAACAGCTGTCCAAGTGGCTGAAAGTTCTGTCCAAAACTGGTATGTACCACTGGGAACATTAAGGAAACCTCTCCTGAATTTATCAAAGTGAAACGAAGCTGACAGACTGATAAGGCCACAAGAGAGGATGCAAAATTTTACCTACTGGAAGCAAATTTGCAAAATATTACAGTAATTACTCCTGAACTGGAATGGGCATTAGCTTTGGAGCTGCTGTGCATCAGACTTGCCTTAGATATGGATGTGTCTCCAAATCAGGCAACAACCTGAGCAGCAAGAAATGCTGTGTGGCTACTCCTATCTACAAAAACTCCTCCGGCTCACCTGGCTGGTTAGTGTATGTCTCTAAGCCTCCTGAAAACAACCAACCAGCTGCCTGTGCTGCTCACGGCCAGGATTGTTT
>NW_008658574.1:0-9715 GCF_000695815.1 Acanthisitta chloris | reverse complement strand
CAGAGAACAGAGAGCACCTGGGTTTGGGTAGTCACCTTCTTCATGGATGGAAGGGGCAGTGCTCACTGGGAGCTGAGAGGCACCTTTCCCTTCTTACTGTGATGCAGACATGCCTGGCATCTTAGAAAACAGAAGGCAAACTATGTGGAGAAATGAAAAATAATTAAAGCATCTCTTTCAATAGGTATTTATAAGGCATCTGTTTTATGAAATATGTAAATATGTATCTTATTTTCACAGTTGTAAGTAAAATGCTTTACTGTGAGGACTTGACTACTGGCAGTGCTACAGGAGGGCAAACGCTGCACCCAATGACCACAGCAAATCTCAGTAATAAGCCTCTGGGCTACATCAGACACTTCTACATCTTACACAGATGACACTTGCTGATAAAACCACTTCCAGTGACATTTAGTCAAGGTGCCCAACTTCTGGCCCATTCTCAGCAACAATCAAATGTGAGATTAACTATAACCATTTGTGCAAACATTTTCCTGAGCTGGGAAATGAAGCTGTCTCCAAATTAATCGAATGCAATGTAGACATCAGAAATAACACCGAATCTAGGCTTAAAAATGCCTACTAGTGAGTTTTATGACAGCAAAATCACTCCCTCAGAGGAGTGAGCAGTGGTTTCCAAGCATCAGTCGCATTTGCAGGTAACAGACTTCAGGAGTTGCTGTACTGGGCCAGGTGAGACACAGCTAGATGTGCCTCCCTGCCATCATCACCCCCTGGGAGTCAGTTGCTTTACACATGCACAGCAGCTCCTGTTCTGCAGGCTAACCCACAGATTGGCCACTCAGAGCCAAACACAACAGCTCTGTGATAAAACTTGCAGAGTTATCTTTGCACTGAAATATTCCTGGTCTATGGACACAGAATGAAAAGACCAACAGCAATCACTGTGCTAGTTCAGCACATTATTGGCTGAGAACTGAGAACAGTCTACACTCCAAACGTACAAGGTCCTCAACAGAAAATATTCTATACTAAAAATTCAGTGCAACCCACCTTCTCAGCCACCAGCAACGTGCAAAACTGCCAAAGGCAACTAGAAAACATACAAACATGAGCACGAGCTGACCAAGAACCTCATGATCTCGGGAAATGCTCCCACCACCTGTAAAGACAGCAAGGAAAGACTGGGACAAACAGCAGCGAGGCAGCAAACAAGGACAGGCCACAGATCATGGCAGGAGGTACCAGGGAGACACTGGAGTCAGTGCAGAACTGAAATGAGGATTAAGATACGTGGGTCAGTCAAGGAAGGTTCACAGTCACTGAGAGGAAGAATATCTCCCTGCTGCTGAGGAGTCACAAGCTGCTTCCACAGCTATTGCACATCAACACGAAACACATCTTCAGGGCTCAGGTCCATTCACATGGCTTCCATCTAATGGCTATTTTAGCCACTTCTGGCAGAGTGAATGATGGCACTACTGGTGTTTGAACTCTCCACCCTCACCTGTGAGGGCTCTGCTGGTTGCATTCAGACATGATATTCCCTTGTGCTGTACTCAACACTTAATGCAAAAAGTTCTGGAAGAGAAAGGCTTTCAACTTCCCTCACGATGCAAGACATGCTCCAGAAAATGCTCCCAAGCAGCCCTCTGCATTTGCTAGCTGTTAGACACAAAACCAGAACTGCCTCAGACTATTTTCTTGCGTTTTCCTCTTCTATGAGGAACAGTCACAAAGAAGTATTGAGCTGACACTGGTTCATCACTGCCACCAGCTAAGGCCTTTGCAGAGATCCCATCTCAAAAAGCTGATGCTCCAGGCCACAGGGTTTACCTTCACTCATGGTGCAAAGCTTCATCCAGAGCTGTTTAAAGCCACCAAGTGTGGAAAAGAGGGGAAAGATCTATTGGAAGCAAGGATAGTACAGAAATTATCCCCCCTCAAAAAAAAACAGAAAAAGCTAAGGAGAAAATAAAGACGATAGAGGATTGAAGGAAAATAAGGCAAGACAAACACATCAAAGGCAGCAGTATTAACTAGACATAATGTGTTTTGCTCAGACAGCTCCTCATTTTCCAGCATGAGGAGCCTTGATAGAGCATTTAGCAAAGGTAAGAATTTGATGGACAACCAGATGGTACTTCAAACCCATGGACACACAGAGCAGGAAGAGCAAGCAGAGATTACACAATCTTGTGAAAGCTGCCATTGTCGAGGAACATGATTGTGGTGGGGAAAACAGTGAGCACAAAACAAAGGCTACAAGAGACACGAGAGGGGAAAGCATATTCTGTGCAAGCATAAGCAGCAGTGATGAATGTGACTGCAGCATCAGACTGTTCTGT
Organism: Acanthisitta chloris; assembly: GCF_000695815.1. NCBI lineage: Eukaryota > Metazoa > Chordata > Aves > Passeriformes > Acanthisittidae > Acanthisitta > Acanthisitta chloris. The sequence goes on along the minus strand of NW_008658574.1, from coordinate 7,406 downwards.
CTGAAAGATTTATTTACCTCTGAGTACAAACACAGACGTGTCCCAGAAACATGGCCAAAGATTTGAGATTCACTAACACACAGATTTTGGAAAGGGCAAAGGAAAAACAGAAATATATTTCTGTCTTCTAGCCGAAAATATTAAAATAGAAAAGGAAGAAGAACATGAATGTCTCAACTATCATCACAGGATGTAAAAACAGAAAGATCTTGATCAGATACTGATAGAGAACTCTTGCATAATTGGAAAGGCCAAGAAATCTTTTACAGTGAGACTTGTTAGACACCCAGAGCTTTGATCCTGAGGAACTGGAAGTTCTCTGCTAGTGTGATAGCAATGATCAGATGCAAAAGCTTCTCAAGTGCTCCATGTACCAGTTTAGCCAAACCAGCAAAAGCACACAGCTTATTGCACTGGGCCTGAACCCATGCAACCCACAACATACACTCCAAAGATTATACATCTATATTAACAGAGGATGAAACGACCCACTAGGCTCTTGACTCCATTCTTAATGCTGCTGTGTAACGTCAGGCACATCAGTGCAACACAACAGTGCCAGAAATGAGGTTTTTGACAAGGACTGCAAGACCAGGGAACACAGAGAGGAGCACAGCTTAATGATGTGTGATGTGTAGAGCTGGAAGCCAGAGACTAATCTGATGTACGACTGCCTTGAAAATACATACATTATCTGCTGAGATATGCGTACAATGACTTTCAAAAAAGAGATGCCTTGTAAGGGGAAACTTGAGCACTAAGAGGCAAACCAAAGAGCATATAAAAAGAGAGGAAGCCCAAGGTCTGGCATGAATTATGAGGCAGAATGAATCTCACATAATGAAGCCAATGTTCAGGGACAGATGCTGATGGTTCACAGACAGAGGTGTCAGCAGCAGGGGCTGTCTCCACAGCAAACTGCACCCAGCCAGGGCCCTCTCCCTGCTAAGGGCTGAAGAAACTATGGGACGTAAATTTACACAAGCTATGTCTCAGTGAGTGTGTGACACACGGGAGCACTTGCCAGCCCACCCCACTCCATGGCTCTAGCCCTGGAGGAGCTGCATCCCCACGCAGACACAATGCTCCTCTGTTTAAGGAGTATACAAGACACACTCCATCCAGGACTCTCCACAGTTACAGGGTTGTCACTTACATGTCTGTGATTTCGGAACTAGAACGATAAACTGTTTCCCCCCCCCCCAATTTTGCCTCAAACTGAAAATAAAGGGATACCTTTCCAATTTACAGCAGGGGCTATTACAAACAAACACAGATAAACACAGATAAACACAGGTCGAAACTGACAGATCCTTAGGCCCAGCAGAATAATTAATATTAATATGATTATGCTGTCAGAAGCAAATGAACAGGCACTTTATTAACATTATTTCCAAGTCAGTCTTGAGACAGAAATTAACCATTACTCAATAAAGCTGTTATATCTTTAAGTAGCAAGGAATCAAATACGGTAGCTTTTCAAATTTCAGTGTAGAACAGCAACAAACAAACAGTGAAATCTTTCTATCATCTTGTTCATTTCTCCTCAGGTCAGTTTTCTAAGGTTTATTTCAAACAACTTATTGAAGAGGACTCAGAAAGCAAAGAATACCCTGGTTAAGCCTCTGTCGTAAACCACAGCTGCCAAGCATTGTTGTTTCATAAGCAAACAATATTTACAACTTCCTCCATCCACTAGAACTGCTGAAAGAAGAGGTGTTTCCACCCACTCATTTTCTGAATGAAGAAACATTTTCCCATCAGGGTGATAAGCACCTAAATCAGTAATTTTCAGCCCATCCTGCCTGAAGAATTACTTACAATCACACTAATGTGGCCAATGCATCAGACAGTGGATATAGAGCTGGTAGATTCAATACAACAAATTTACTACGGTAATGTTGAGGTTTCACTGAAGTGGTTTGGGTTTTCTCCTCCAGGTAACAGAAACTGCAGCTCCTAATAGAATAACACTCTGAGACAGAACACCTAAATGCACTCATGAGCAGACAGGACACCTTGGGGTCCTTCACCCTGCTTATCAGAGCCTAGCCAAACTGCAAGTGCCTGACCTGGGGACTTGCTACCTGCATTTCTCTTCCAGAGAAACCAAAACACTGTGGAGGGAAATGAGGAGAGAGAGCTGGTCATGAATGAAGTCCTGGGCCACATCCCACTACACAACTGAGACACAGCCTGTTTGGGCAAACCAGTTACAAAATATTTTGCCGCCTCCTTCTTCTTACAATTGCTATCCAACCCCCCTAAACCGTGTGGTGCAATGGCTACAGTTGGGTTTAAACCTTGTCCTGCAGCAGCTTCGCCTTTATAGAAGTTATGAGAGTCAAATGTTACTGCAAGATACAGTATTACTAATTAATATCCTTCTATATCTTATATCTCTTGGCTCAGCACCATTCTGCTTACACAAACTGCATTTGGTCCTGAAGCACCCCAAAATTCCTTCCTTCCAAGACGCTAAGCAAAAAGCACTGTGATGGTAGTGGGTAGTAACACACAACAGCCATGCCTGACTCACAAGATCACAGAATTTTAGGGGCTGAGATGGAGCTTAGAGACAATCCAGCTCCAACCCCCTGCCCTGGGCAGGGACACCTCCCACCAGAGCAGGTTGCTCAAGGCTCAGCCAACCTGGCTGTGAACACTGCCAGGCTTGGGGCAGCCACAGCTGCCCTGGGCAACCTGGGACAGTGTCTCATCACCCCCACAGCAAAAAAATCTTTTTCCTAATATATAACCTCAATTTCCCTCCTTCAATCTGTGCCCATTGCCCCTTGTCCTGTCCCTGCAGCTCCTAACACAGATCCCTCTGCAGCTTCCCTGGAGCCCCTTCAGCTCCTGGAAGGTGCTCTGAGGTCTCCACACAACCTTCTCTTCTCCAGGCTGAATAGCCTCAACTCCCTCAGCCTGTCCTCATAGGGGAGATGCTCCAGTGCTCTTAGGCACTTCATGGCCTCCTCTGGACTTGCTCCAACACTTCCATGTCCTTCTCACCTTGGGGACACCAGAACTCTGTGCAGTATTCCAGGTGGGTCTCAGCAGAGCAGAGCAGAGGGGGAGAATCACCTCCTCGGACCTGCTGCCACACTCCTGTGGATGCCTCAATGGATAAGGCTCAGAGGTGCACTCATCTCCATCTCCCTCCCCCACTGAGTTTGTTTCTGTTAGGAAACTTGGGTGTCTGGAAGAGAAAATAATTATGGCAGGCCTGAAATCTCCAGCCCTCAATTAATTCACACTTATCCATATGTAAATTCAGTGTGTATGCTGTCAGCACATTCTCCTCATTAGGATTCAACAAAAGTTTAGGAAAACAGTTGTTTTAGTAAAGAAGCAAATGTAGCTACAGTACTGAATTAAGTCTGCAAATAGATAAATTTTCAACTTCAGTGTTCAATTTGCACATTGCTACAAATCTACAGGGGAGCCCAAGGTCAAAACTACTACCAGCACATCTTAAAAGGCACGACCAGTCATTGTTCGTGGAACAGAATCTGAGTAGGAGCGAGGAAGCAGTTCCTGAGCTGAAGGAGCCCAGGTTGGGCTGGCCATGCTCGCAGGAGGCACAGACACGTGTGACGCCGCAGTGGGAGGGCAGTGCCCTCCTCAACACTGGGGCACATATACTTGAGGACCACGGAGGGAGGGAAGAGCTCAGAGGCATCCACAGCTGGCACAGCTGTGCCAGCAAGCACAGGGCACAGCAGCACCCAACAGGCCACAAGTGCAGCACGTGGCTTTGGTTTGCCATGGCACACACAGAAGAGCAGCACGTGCACAGGGCACAACTGCCTCACTCACACATGCCTACGCTGCCAAGAACTTCAGATACAATTTACTTGAGGTAATTAGCATGTCCATCCTGTAAGATAACCTGATGCCCCTCAGAATTCCAACAGCATGTTACAAACTGTGTAGAATATTCTAGATTTGATTTTTACCCACATATGAATCTTGTACAGTCACAGCTAACATTTCTCCCCAGCCCAAAGCACCTGAGAGATACCCAAGTTAGAAGAGGTCAGGCTAGTTTCACTCAAATGAGAGCTGGAGAGAAGGAATTTCTCACCTTGAGCCACCTTCTGGAAGGCTCTCTGGCTGTATTCAGAGCTCAGGGGAAGGGTCAGGACACATGCTACAACAGGTAGCATTAATTTGAAGTAGTCTTACTGAGTTATTAATGCAGACACAGGGGCCAGAGCATTTTCAAATGTAGGTAACAGCTAATTTGTCCTGAGTAAGAAGAAGTGCCAACGAGAAACCCTAACTAACACCATAGACTATTCTTCTGCAGAAAAAAGAACATCCTCTATATTATTAGAGCATTTTTCTACTAGGAAAGTTGATTCAGGAGAAATGCAAAGCACCTGAAACAAATTCTAGATGCTTTTGTTCCTGCCCTGGTTAAAACCCAGTAGGTCAAACAGTAGTATCTATAAATTTATACGTAGATCCTGGAGACTCATATTTTGAGACTTCCACAGCAAGTTTCAATATAATACTGCCCTGGTTTTGATCTGGAGTGGTGGGAAGGAGGTCTGGGAACCCTCCATCAACTTCCAGCACAGGATCTTGCCACAGTTGCCTACAGGTTTTCAAATCAGGCAGCAGCACATGAGCAAGGGTAGTTGGCATGCACTGTGGCAGCAAAGAGGAAACATAATTCCACACAGAGCAGTGAGGTAAGATCTTTGGCAGGAGAAAGCCTGGGGAAGAAAGTGGCATGGGCAAAGCAGTATGAAGTGGCACAGTACTGTGGACAGGAGGGGGATGAAGCACAGGGGCAGAGATGAAGAAGCAGGAGTGAGGTTGAGAGGAGCAGAAAAAGCAGCACAAAGAGAAGAATTGACAGTAAGAGAGAGAAGGCAAAGCATGCAGAAAAGAGTAATGTATATAAGGAAAACCACCTCTCTTAGGAGGAACAGTTATTTACTAAGGGCATGAGCCACGTTGTTATGCAACAGGATATACTTTTCTGCATAGGAAGAATTCGTTTAAGCCTCTATGAAACCTCAAAAAAAATCTGTGGGAGGAATGAAAAAAAAGAAAAAGGCGCAGCATCATTTTTCTTTTGACTTTTAAATTGCTTTTTAGGTCATATTTCACCCTCCCCTCTCACCCTCCAAGTATTTTCCAGGATGGAATTTTCTCCTTCCCACTCCAGGACTTGGCATAGGCAGAGCACCACAGATGCTGCTGAACTCAGAAACCAGGAACCTGATTCATTCTTCCCTCGAATCTTGTGCTATCGTTTAGGCTGGGAACAAGCAAACGCCAAAGGCTGTGAGTCGAACTTACAGCTACAATCTTACAGTGGTGAGTCTGCTTTGTCCCGGAGCAGAGCTGGTACCAGAGGGAGAGTGAAGATAAATCCAGCCCTGAATCCCTGCTAGCCTGCCAAGTATTTCAGAATAATTACTTTTCCTCCTGCTCCAGAAGACCTGAGGTCTGACACTCCACTGAGTTCTGTGAGCAGAAGGCAGGTTTTCTCCAAGGTAAGCCCAACAGACAACATCACACCGCGCTGAACAAAACTCCTTCAGAGGAAGACAGCCTCACACAATCAGTCAGCAAAGCCCTTTGGTCCCACTGATCATGTTCCACCAGTCCACGTTATTTTCTGCAAGTTTCCTTTCATTGCAGCCTCTGGGGCTGGATAACCTCACTGCTGGGTATCAATTCAGCATTCAGAGGATTCTCGGAACAAACCCCAAAGCGTCTCATGACATCAAAGACTCTGCCCCAAACATAATCGATACAGTGTTCACATGCTTTAAATCTGAGGCCACTTTCAGTAGGAAAGATTCCCTACTTTCCTCACCCTGGACTTTCAAATAAACCAAAGCTCTAACATTTTAAAAGGTTAGACACATTTTTCACTCCCACTGTTTCTTAATAAAACACCATTAGTGTGGGAAAACAGCTTAGTGCATACTTTAAAAACAGGCAACCATTAATTGATCCAACATGTTGGCAGCTCCAGAGAAACTTGCGAGAGAGGAAGGAGCAATGCTGTATCTGAAGTTTTGCAAGAGCCTGAGTTTTACTTTGAGGGTGTTTAAGTATGCCAAGCTCCTACTACTTTATACTGCTTAGGATATAATCTGTGATACTTAAAGTAGCAAGAAGTATAATCTAAACAGCTACTAAACCATGTGCAGGTCATACAGCACCATTTTAAGCAGCTCAAGAGGTTATGAGTTGCTTGTCTCACAAAACCAAAGGAAAATGCTAAACCCACCCCCATCTTCCACTCATCCTACCAGAGAAACATGAATTGGCCCAAATAAATGGACAATCTCCAAAGGAGGTTGCACACACGAGGTTCCAAGAGCACTACTTATGCACGAGCAGTGTTACAGCACTACAGTTAAGCAGCAAACTGCTCCTCAGCACATCCATGCTAGCTGGTTTACTGTGGAAATTTAAAATGTCATTAGAATAACATCCTGTTCTGCAGCATTTCTGTGTTTCAATTTACTCCTAGCTCTGCTAAGACTCAACTGGCAGGAAACAGCTGGGCATGCTGTCTCCACAGCAAGGCAGCTGGCACAAACGACCAGTGACCCTGGCCGAGAACACCATTCCTAAATATAAACCTGGTTAGCAGGGGGTTTCGTGGGCATCGGCCAAGTTTTGCCTTGGTTCCAACGAGTGGATTTTGACTCTGTTCTAGCTGATGAGCTCATGCTGGGGCTCGAGCACACATGTGCTGACACTGCAAGTACAAACTCCGTCAGACCGTTCACCTGGAGGAGTGGAAACACCCTCAGCCCCACCTCTCCCCCATCCCAGTCCTGGACAGAATATCTCGTGTTCTCACCAAATCAGATACTCAGCATTCCTACTCGATCTCACAGCTATTGCAGCCAAGACATCGGACACCGTGTTCCCTACTTTACTGCAGCTCCGATACGGCTGCACCACACCACTTCCCCTCCAAAGAGCTCCATCCCATCCCACCCCACACAGCACCCGGAGGGTGAGGACGACACTCTGGTGCACTGCAACGGGCTCAGCATCCCATCCGCTCCGCAACTCCACCCAAACTTTACACCTCCCAAACTTTCCACCCGCGGAGCGCTGCACGCATCCCTGAGGATGCTCCGGCAGCAGCTCCATCCTTTTCGCCCCGGCAGCGCGGAGAGCAGCTCCGCGGCCCCAGAGCGGGCACACGGCGCCGGGAAACACTCTGCTCTCGCCGGGGGGAGCGGGGACACCTCCACGGGGCGGCGCGGGACCCACCTGCGTGGGGCATGGTGATGGTCTCGTTGGCGTTGCTGGAGCCCAGGTTGTAGATGACGACGGCGGAGGCGTTCTGGGCCGCGGCGTGGCGGATCTTGTCCCGGTAGGTGCAGTTGCCCCGCGGGATGAGAGCCACCCAG
>NW_008658573.1:19589-19930 GCF_000695815.1 Acanthisitta chloris | reverse complement strand
AATCTGTTCAGTGCTCAATGACTACACTGGAAATAATTTCTTCCTGTATGTCAGTACAGGGTTAGGCCTCCATCAGTGGTGTCATCATATATGAATTATATATGAATTTTAGGGTAGAACTTGTCCAAAGGCTACCAAAGCTACAGATGAGCAATAGTTATTCCATGTTTGGGTATTGTGCCTATGTCTTGACATCAAAAACCTTTGCATATCAATACTTATTCCTGGCCAGGTCTGAAGCTTGGGACTCATAATCAATACTTTAAAAAACCCCAACATTACAAGCACCAGTCAATAACAAGCCCACAGAAAAATTTCTATAGCAGGTCTGATGGCTGTTT
>NW_008658573.1:7697-19456 GCF_000695815.1 Acanthisitta chloris | reverse complement strand
AGGTCCAGCAGCAGCTCTTGTCCTCTGGGAATCCAGCAGGCAAAAGGCTACCTGTGCTGGTCCAAACCCCGGCTTATATCCCTGTGAGCATGTTTGGCTCCTCACCCCTGGGATGAGTCACCTCACAATGGGACAAGGTGATAATGGATCACTGGGCGGATGTGTCATGTATGGGTCCTTGGCAGCCCATTAATCAGAGACAGCCCCTTGAGGGAGCCATCAGGGACATGGTGATAAGGATCACTGCCCCACCTTCTTTAACAGCTTGTGGAGACGAAAATAGAATACATACCATTGCAACCCAGGACAAATACTTATTCCTGGCCAGGTCTGAATCTTGGGACTCATAATCAATACTTTAAAAAACCCCAACATTACAAGCACCAGTCAATAACAAGCCCACAGAAAAATTTCTATAGCAGGTCTGATGGCTGTTGTATGGATTACAATAGTCTTACTTTATACATCTTAAACCAGTTGTTTGCAAAGCCTCTGAGCACTGGCTAGAATGAAGTCTCAACAGTCATAATTCCACATCTTTTTCATCACATACAATTGCAGTTATTTTGAAATTGCAGTTTTGGGTAATTTATTATTTTTAAAAAAATTACAGTTTCTGAATTATATGTACTGGTACTTGTTCAATATGGAGTTTTTTGGATAAAACCCAGTCGTCCTCATATTCAAAAGTGCCTAACGAGCAATGGATATTGCCAGAAGAAATAGCAAAGTATTATAAAACAAAGATATAAGAGTAGTGCTGGAGAAACAAGATAATGATAAGAAAACTTTTCTGCCAAGGTAGCTGCACTGTTGGTGCAAACTGGAGTAATCCTTTGGGCTTTATAGAGTTGTGATGAATTACTTCAGCTGACAAACTGGGCACATTAAATTTTCTTCCCACTCTCTCCCAACATCTATGTAAGATAGCAAAATGGAGAAATAAATAAGAAACCAAAAACATTGTCTCAAGGGACGAAAATGAACAAAACTCTGATGCCCTGGTTGGTTCAAACATAGATTTTGTTCCCTTCACCTAGAAGCCAATGAATTGGGCAACAGAAAATTGGAGTACCATATTTTCCTAGCTGTGCACCAGACATTTTATAAGGGGAGAAAATATCTCTAAGAAAATGGACTCTGTGAAACACTGTGAAAACAGCAGGAAAAAACCCCTTGTCCTTGGAGGGGGAGAGAATAAACTAAACTTATTTTGTAGGTGAAAGATTAAATAGTAGCCAACAACACATGGGTACAGTAGACTTATCTATCAGACCCAGCACAGGTGTAGCAACCATAGCTGCTTGGTACTGGAAGCTTATCAGCCTGAAGTCATGCCAGGGGAAAAGAGCCTGAACAAGTTGGCAGTTCTCCTCTGTGATCCCCTGGTTTGACAAACACAACACTTCTCTCAACTATTCCTTTTGGCACTAAAGCAGGGCAGTAGATAACATTGCCTCTCACAAAGGAACAGGAAACTGTCCTTGTGAAAGGTTAGATACTCAACCACAAGCAGTTGAAGCACAAATGGGCAACTGTCCCACTGTCTTACAGTCCTGATGCTGACAAACAGTGCAGATATACTCAGAAGGATGAGGCAAAGGATCAAGTTCTGGTCTAGTTTCATTTTGACTCATGTCACAGAGCAAGATCAATGGGCCTTTCACTGTGAGCATAGAACATTCTCAGTTTGGACTAATTTATGGTTCTAAGTCAGGTGGGTCTGGGTAGAAAAAGTCAAATAGTAACAGTGAGCTATGCAAAAAAAATGCAGGCAGAACATCTGGAGATTTTCAAGATGAGACCGGATGTGGCACATAATGCCATGGTCTAGGAACTACAGTAAGGTTGGACTTGATGATCATTGAGGTCTTTTCCAACCAGGTTGATTCTATGATTCTATCTGGTCCATTTATTCACATGTGTTCCACTACAATGGGATTCCTGATATTCTTGATCAAACTCAAAGGATCCCCAGCTGATAGTTATCACCACCCCCTCCAATCAAAACCAAACCATCCCAAGCCCAGAGGATTATCCACTGGCTGACTGCAACAAAACAGTCTGGGAGTGCTCACAGTCAGCAGAACAATATCTAAGCTGTGGGAAGAGTAATGAAAAGCTAAAGGTTGTAGATCTGCATGAACATTTCTGTCCCTGAGGTAGACATGAAACATCAGCAAATAATCTGGGTTTAAGATGTCATTGCTCATAATATCTTTTCCTGAGAAAGGGATAAGAGGAAAACAAAAAGGACAAGATCCACAGAATACAATTCTACATGAAGAGCCCTGGGAAGGAGACAGGGTTAAACAAGAGCTAAAAGATTTGAATTTGCGGATCTGTTGGATTAAGGCCCATATAGTGAATCCCACCCTAGGTGGAGGGAACCTACTTTGTCTGGCACTGCAAAACTTCATGAGCCAAAATAGCCAAGGTTAGTCTGGTGCTGGGTCCATAGCTCAACCAAATGTGGGTTGATTTCATTGTTTGATTTCATTGGAGGTTCCTTTCCCATGCCCCTTAATTAATTTTAAATTCTGTGGAGTACTTCCAAAGTTATTCTGCAGGTTGAGCAGTCCTAAGATTAGAGCCATTTTGGAGCACTTTCCAGGGCATTCAAACAAAATCCTACTCTAATCACAATTTTTTTGTGGTGTCACTGACAGACTTACAGTGTGCAGTATCATCATGAACAGCCCCAACATCAGGAGGTGACCAGGAAGGGTATTTTATACTTGACATCAAATTCAGTTACCCTTTTCTAAATTGTTTCTCTTTCCTTAATAGTAAACAGGAATAGGATGAATGCATGTAATTGAGCAGGAAATAATTTGCTTTTGTGACTTAAAAGAGGTGGGGTTTTTCCCTTTATTTAAGATTTATCATTTTATTTTGTACAGTGTCTGCTTGATATCTGTGGTTTAAGGGAAGGCTGTTCAAGTTTGGAGAAATTGTTTGCCTGGCTGTACTATGTATCTTCATAAAGCCAGCAATGTAGCTGCAATTCAAGGCTCATTTTTCTTCCTTTCTTTGAAATATCTAGTTAGAAAGGAAATCACTCAGGAAGAGTGCAACAAAAAAGATTAATTATAGCAGAGAACTTCTAATGTGATGGTAAGAATTGTGCTGGCCCTGTTGGATATTGATATGATTGGGAAGAAGAATGATCAGGAGGCCCACAGTGTTTCTCTGAGATCTGAGGCAGTGCTCATCAAAGAAAAGACTTGATCTGTACAGAGATACCCCATGTGCTTCAATCACTGGCTTTTCTATGAAGACCCCAAACCTCCCTGAGTGAAATGATCTCATTATGTTGGACATTGCTAATACTTGTAAGGGAAATTAGCACAAAGGCATAGCTAGATTGTCGCAAACCACACAGATTGGGCTTGTAAGGGTGAGACAAAGACACTGTAAAAAGCCATTATATTCCTGAGGACTTTACTCTGTAAATGCCAACAGGAGTGACATCAATTCCTAGCTCTTAACTAGCTGTGTCTGTGGTGGGAGAGGGAGCAGAAAAGAATGTAGGACAGTAAGGAGGATGTGGTATAGTGATCAGTGAGGATTTGAGTAAACTTGAGTTCTGCTCTAAAGATATTAAGTCCTGTTTAATACCAGATCAATAAAATATTCTGGGAAAGAAGAAGAGAAAGTCATAATTTTTTGAAGTTACCTGAAAGCTGAGCAGACAAACTGGTAGAATGAGTAGCAGAAATATATTCTTACCAGAGCAAAATGCAGTGCTGGGATACAAAAAGAAAATACAATAGATGGATTTTTCCTGTGCTTCTTCTACGTATTTACTGGTTTATATCCTAGAATGCCATTTTTCTCAAAGCCAAACTTCACTTCAAAATGGATAATGTGCTTTTCACAGACCTGGACCTTTGGGATTGCAGAGTAAAATGAATTCTACAGAAATGACAGCAAAAAGTGTATAAGCAGCTCCACACTGTAGAGATTAGGCAGCTTTTATCCACAGCAATGAAATACCCAAACCTCTCATTCAGGTCTACAGTACAGGTGTGACAAGCGAAGAATCTGAATTATTCTGTCCTGCAGCCTCTTCTGTCATGCTCTTTTTGGCACTTTGCACAAAGTAGGTGGATCAGAGTTCAAGGCTGTGAAGAGCTCTGCTGATATTGCAGAAACAAAGGTATTTATTGAAAGAGAGTTCCTCAAACACCTCTGTGATAGGTTGACCCTCATGGACACCAGGTGCCCACCAAAGCTGCTCTATCACTCCCCTCCCAGCTGGGTAAGGGAGAGAAAATAGAACAAAAAGCTCATGGTTTGAGATAAGAACATGGAGAGATCATTCACCAGTGACCATCACAGGCCAAACAGACTAGGCTTGAGGAAATTAATTGGATTTATTACCAATCAGATCAGATTAGGACAATGAGAAATAAAACCAAATCTGAAAAAAAGCCAACTTCCTCCCACCCCTCCCTTCTTCCCAGGCTTAACTTTATTCACAGTTCTCTGCCTCCTGCTGCCCAGAGGTGCAGGGCGATGGGGAATGGGGCTGAGGTCACTTCATCACGTGTTATCTTTGTTGCTCCTTCCTTCTCAGAGGGAGGACTCCTCACAGAATCAACAGGGTTGGAAAAGACCTCCAAGATCATCAAGTCCAACCCTACCGTGCTCACTAGACCATGGCACGAAGTGCCACATCCAGTCTCAGCTTGAAAACCTCCAGGGATGGTGAATCCACCACCTCCCTGGGCAGCATATTCCAATGCCTGAGCACTCTCTCCAGAAAAAATCTCTTCCTAATTGCTAACCTAACCCTCCCCTGGCAGAGCTTGAGTCTGTGCCCTCTTGTCCCGCTGCTGGTTGCCTGGGAGAAGAGACCAACCCCCACCTGACTCCAACCTCCTGTCAGGGAGTTGTGGAGGGTGATAAGGTCTCCCCTGAGCCTCCTCTTCCCCCAGCTCCCTCAACCTCTCCTCATGACGCTTGTGATCAAGTCCCTTCACCAGCCTCGTTGCTCTTCTCTGGACCTGCTCCAGCCCCTCAATGTCCCTCCTGAGCTGAGGGGCCCAGAACTGAGCACAGGATTCAAGGTGTGGCCTCACCAGTGCCGAGTACAGGGGCAGAATCACCTCTCTGGCACTGCTGACCACACTGTTCTTGATCCAGACCAGGATGCCATTGGCCTTTTTGGCTACCTGAGCACACTGCTGGCTCATGTTCAGCTTTCTGTCTATCCAAACTCCCACTCGCACTCTTCAGTACAGGGGCAGAATCACCTCTCTGGCACTGCTGACCACACTGTTCTTGATCCAGACCAGGATGCCATTGGCCTTTTTGGCTACCTGAGCACACTGCTGGCTCATGTTCAGCTTTCTGTCTATCCAAACTCCCACTCGCACTCTTCCCTGCTCCAAGCTTTCTGTCTATCCAAACTCCCACTCACACTCTTCCCTGCTCCAGCATGTCGTCCCTCCCATGGGAGACAGTCCTTCTGCCAGCAGCAGGTCCAGCTTGGAGTCAGCTGGTGTTGACTCTATTGGACATGGGGGAAGAGTCAAGCAACTTCTCACAGATGCCCCCACTGTAGCCTCCTCACTACCAAAGCCTGGCCAAGCAAACCCAATCCCAATATGTGGCACTCCTTTTCTCAGAGGGCATGTACAAGATGCTAATATGTCATCCTGACAGCAACTAGGCACCATCAGCAGCTGTTGAAACAATGTGGTAGTTGATTTTATTTCTTGAATATCACTTTAGTTGCCTGAAGTAGCTAATTTGTGCCAAAGGTAGACCATGGTGTTCAAATGGGGGAAAGCTGATCATTACTAGTAATTTGTTTTATCTGTATGAGTATAGAGTTATAGTGGGAGGTGTGTGCACTTTAATTGCCTTCTAGCTTCGCCAAGGAAGACTAATATTGACTAATATTGATTAAGTGGGATGAAATCCTCTATTAATTTTTTCTCTGAAGGAGAAAGCAAATTGGTTCATTCGTTAAATAACACACCGAAAAAAGACCTGCTCCCAGGGCATGTACTGCTCAGAGAGTGATACTTCCCCCTTTTTACTGTTTGTGTCTCCTTTTAGAGAAACTGCTTCCCCGAAGAAAACCACTAATGGAGAGAATTTTAGAACAGTAAAACAGGTGGGTTGTGTTGGGCTGCTCATCACAACTGGCTGTTCAGTGCCCAAAGGTTGACTCTGTAAGTCCATTCTCCTGCACCAAGAAAAGTCATGGCTTTATTTCCAAGACTTCAGTCCCAGGGAAAGACAATCATCGAAGACACTGGCTTGCTAATTAACAAATGCTACTTCAGGTTTCTTGGTTTGAAAGGAAGAGTCATTATAGTCAATTTAAACAAACCTTATGGTCTAATAGGTTCAAAATAATATTTATCCAGCTTCCTAGCTCATCCAGCTCAAAACTACCTGATATATATAGAGGGCAACAAACTGTATATCTCATTTCCAAGGGAAGACTGTTTTTCTCTTCAAAAACGATGCTTCTGATGCAGCCACATTAATGTTGTCAGGAGTAATTAAAAATTACTCTTCCTTTTGTCCCAGCATGTGGTGCTTTTATTCCAGGATTTTTGTTTTCAAGGTAAAATTATAGGGTGAACTGATCATTTCAGAATATCGTGACTTATTTTGGAATAAAGTGTTAGCTGAGAAGAAAATGCCATGCAATCTCTGTGGATTGACAATCCTATTTATTTTCAATATAACAAGGAGATGTTGCTTTAGGAGGGAAACTTTCAAAGTCATCACTACATGTTAAGTGAACTTTGATTTTATTCCTTGACAGTTCAGTGAGAAGAAGCATCTGTTTCTGCAGCTGAAAAAATGTGTGAACAGTTAAGATTTGAAAACAGTTACAGAAGGTTAGAGGTCACACATTCAGCTGAAAAAGTAAGGACATCTGTAGTGGGTAAAGTGGAGGAACTCTTAGGGAAGTGAATGCACTTAAAATCCATATTCCAGTGGAGACTGTCACTACTTCCTTATTAATTCCAGGAGGATTGAGGTTGCATGGCTGTACAACTTGGATTTGTGGTAAAGCCTTCTGGGTGCTTTGTTCAGAGTAAGGTGCTTTGTTCAAAGGAAGGTACTTTGTATAGGAATTTGTTCACTCCTGCATGCCAGTGAATTTTAAAAAAACACAACACCTTTTGCTTAACAATCAAATTAAAATCTTGGTAAGCATATTGCTTTTCTTTGCTCCTGTCAATTGCATCTTGGAATATGTACATGTATGAAGGATGAGTCCAATATCCTTTTAGATTGGGTACAGGCTTGGGGAAGAGTGACTGGAAAACTGCCTGGTGGAAGAGGACCTGTGGGTGCTGGTTAACAGCAGGCTGGGCATGAGCCAGTGGCATCCTGGGTGGTATCAGAAATTGTGTGGTCAGCAGGACTAGGGCAATGATTGTTCCCTGTACTTGGCACTTGTGAGGCTGCACCTCAAATCCTGTGTTCAGTTCTGGGCCCCTCACTACAACACACTGAGGTGCTGAAGTGTCTCCAAAGAAGGGCAGTGGAGCTGGTGAAGGGTCTGGAGGACAAGTCTTCTGGGGAGCAGCTGAGGGAGCTGGGGGTGTTTAGCCTGGTGAAAAACAGGCTGAGGGGGGAACCTTATTGCTCTCTACAATTGCCTGAAAGAAAGTGGCAGCCAGATGTGAACCCATCTCTTTTCCCAAGTAACAAGTGATAGGACAAGAGGAAATGGCCTCAAGATGTGCCAGGAGAGGCTTAGACTGTAAATTGTGGCCACTTTCTTCACTGAAAGGGTTATTATGCATTGTACCAGGCTGTCCAGGGAAGTGGTGGAGTCACCATCTCTGGTGGTACCTAAAAGGCATGTAGATGTAGGAGGCTCAGGGGAAACCTTCTCACCCTCTGCAACTCCCTGACAGGAGGTTGGAGTCAGGTGGGGGTTGGTCTCTTCTCCAAGGCAACCAGCAGCAGGACAAGAGGGCACAGACTCAAGCTCTGCCAGGGGAGGTTTTGGTTAGCGATTAGGAAGAGATTTTCTCCAGAGAGAGTGCTCAGGCATTGGAATGGGCTGCCCAGGGAGGTGGTGGATTCACCATCCCTGGAGGTTTTGAAGATGAGACTGGATGTGACACTTAGTGCTATGGTCTAGTAACCATGGTAGGGTTGGACTTGATGATCTTGGAGGTCTTTTCTAACCTGGTTGATTCTATGATTCTATGTAGCACTTAGGGACATGTTATAGTGGTGGACTTGGCAGTGCTGGGTTAATGGTTGGACTCAGTGATCAATTCTATGATTCAAAGTACCAGAGATTTGCAAGAATATGGAATTCCAGGAAGCATTTTTCATACTGTGACATTATAGTACCTTTCCGTATTCACTTTTGTCTTTCTCATGGTAATATTCAGAGCCTTCTTGCTGTTATACGGATTCCTAGAAAGGCATATGATTCTCAGTGAGAATAATGGAAGTGACAGTGGCAGAACAAATTATAAAGGTAAAAGAAAACCCTGCACAGGAAGATAGTGTTACTGAGCTAGACCTAATATCTGCTTTCATTAAAATAACTATACTTTTATACATTTGTAATGTGACCAACACCAGGCTAACTTGAAAGTAAAGTATGATCACACAAAGAAAATGGGATTTTCTGATGTGTTCTCTGTGCTCCGAGTGAGGAGTTTTGGTAATTCCAAATAATTCCTAATGGATGCTGAAATGAACCTAAAAGCAGTAATAATTGAGTAATTTTCCCACTGCATTCCCTCACAACAACATTACACCTCTGTTTCTATAAGTAATCAGTGATTCTGAGTACCGAGCAAGAGGCAGTTGAGGTTTTTGCTTTTGGAGAGTGAATGATAAATATATATGCCTGCTACTATCAGAAAAAATGAGGAGGACAAAAATGGCACCTAAAATTCCCTCTTGTTTCTGAAAACATGGGTCTGAATGAAAAAAAACTAGTTTGCAGCTCGGCCTGCACCTACGTGGCTTTGCCTAGGGGTTTCTCCCACCAAGATCCATGCAAGATTAAAATGAATTCCTTTAAAATTCTCCTCAAAACACATTTCCCCAAGGAAAATCTATGGCTTACCCTTCAGGACCTCCAGCACCTCGTTTTGCTTTAAATTTTGGTTTTTAACTTTCTCTTCCATCCTTCTTCCTAGCGCACCAAAGGAGCTTTTCAAGTTCACCTATTGCACACATGGCCACATTTCTGAGACATGTCATGGCTCCCATCGAACCTGCTGGGTAGTAACTGGCCAAAATCAGTCCTCTTACTTCAGTGCTGTTCAAAGCACCACCAAACTCAGTCACTGTCATAATTCAACCTTCTGTGACGGTTGGGAGCTAGTTTTGTGTACTGGAAGTGCACAGGTTCTGTCTGCCTTGCTGTCTATCTCCATACTCATGAGTTGGCATTTGTCTGGAGAGTTGGTTGACCTGAGGGTTGTATACTTATTTCACTGGTTCGTTAGAATCTTTACATTTAAACAGCTTTTTTGGTTGGTCGGTTGGTCGGTTTGTTGGTTGGTTGGTTGGTCGGTCGGTTGGTTGGTTGGTTGGTTGGTCAGTTTTTTACTGTGGCTAAGTCCTATTCCTCTCCCCATTAGCACTAACCATCAGAGTTGCCCTTGGCATTCCTTTTCCTCTCTGCTCTGCAGGTGTAGGAATGCAAGAAGAGTCAGGTTGAGGACAATCTTGATAAAACAGGTGTGTGCCTGAGAAATGAAGGTGAAATTAAGGCAGCTGTCACAAAACATTGACCCAGAATCTCTGCTGATCTTCACCTTCACTCCACAGGTATGCACCTCCTGGGATGTATCAGATATGCAAGATTCCTCTAGTTTTTACCTGCACCATTCAACCAGTTTCTGTGCAAAATGTGGTTATGGCTCCTACTTTTGCCCTAAGCATAACAGGAAAAGGAGAAGCCTCCACCTCTTCCCTCTTGTATAATTACCCACTGGGTCAGAGTCCTCACCCAGAAGTGACAGAATCAGGCTGGTTAAGTACTTATCCAGAAGGAGAATTCATCTTACCTGCTCTGAAATATCACAGCCTCTCTCTGATGGCACAGTAAAGGAAGGGCCTGGCCCAAGGTGTGTAGCTGTGACATACGCAGTAAAGGTGAGAATGAGTGATTATTTTGACAGTCCATCCCAGTACAATCATCTGCATCCTCCTCTGGCTTTCTACCCACGTTTCACAAGAGAAATGCTTCAATGCTGTGCCTGTGAGTGAAAGGCTTATGTTTCAGAAAGTGCATCTAGTCACTGTTGCCAGCAGAAATAATAAAGGTGACAGGCTTTCCCATATGAAGACACTCCTGTCATGTTTTTATAATCATTGCTTTATTTAAAAAGGAAAAATCCTCCTCCCACACAGTATGGCTGTAGGACCAGATGCTCATATTAAAAGCTGCATTACTCATTTGGATTTTTTTCCTCATCTCTTCTAATGTGAAACTTACACAGGACTCTGAATTTAGAAAAACAAAATGCTGTAGTAAATTAAAAATGACCTTTTATTCTTCTTATTAAAAACCACATTGGACACCTGTGCTCACAGTCCATTCCTAGCCCAGGCAGAGGAGAAGTCCTGTGTGTGGCCACACAGCCAAGGGGAAGCAGCTGCTTAGGCTGAAGTTGGGGATACAGGAGTCAGTTCATGCTGTAACCTTAATGTCACTCTACCTAAATTTCTCATGATGATGTTGGTCCAGATGGTCCAGATACCCAGGGCAGAGGTTTCCCAGGGTAGAAGTGCCACAGTCCTGCCCTTGCCCTACATGCCCATTGCTGATCATCAGAAACAGTCTTTGCTTTTGTACCTCCTGCTTCTTCTAGTGCAAACTCAAAGCCAGCTGGATTGGTGGAAGCATTTCCATGGCTTCAGGGAGCTTAGGTCTGGCCCTGCACAGGTGGAAGCAGAACTCCCTGCTGTGACTTTTATTACTATGATTGTTATGAAACACAGGTTATTTAGTTTATTTCTCTGGCAGAGCTCTGCTGGAGTGGCAAAGGTCTGCTGTTCAGCCCTGATTTCTGTGATCAGCAGAAGCCCTTACTGCATGACCTAATACTTGCTATTCTTTCTGTCATTGCTTATTTACTATGTTTTCAGCCCCAAGATGGAGATGGGTAAGAATGATCAAATATTCTCTAATGATTGAGGTTGTCCCTGCAGGAAGGCAAACTGCTTTCTTAGAAGAAAAAAGGAGTACTGCCAGTCATCAAAGAGTATGTTGGAAGGGGGGTTTTTAATGAGAGCAAGGTGCTCCCCATCTCTACATCACTGAGCTGTATGTGTGTATGAGAGAGGCTAAGACCAGCCACCTCCTCTGTGCTGGTGCAACTGAGAGCAGCAGGAGGTCAACCTAGCTTTTTCCTTGGCTGAAATGGGCTCTGCCAAAGCATTAGCAATGTGGAACAAGGTTTGACCTCTCTCCTGTCTCCTTCAGCATCACCAATTGGAAGCTGCTCTCAGACTGCAGGGAAGCCATGGAAAGAGCCAGAGCCATGCAGAGAGGCAGGGGTGGAAGGGCAGGGCTTCCCTCCAGGTTCCTGTCCCCACCTCCCCATGGACTGGAATAATTCAAAAGGAGATGTTTGATTATGTATATTTGTCTGCCCATGAAGTGTTCTCCAGAAATCAGGTCTGATTAAAAAAAATATAAAGAGCTACTTTTAATAAATGCTAAAGAAATACTTTATTACTGCTGACAGATGTTTGAAGCGATTTGGAATATACACTGTATTTTAAATAAAGGC
>NW_008658573.1:0-7502 GCF_000695815.1 Acanthisitta chloris | reverse complement strand
GGCTGAGGGAGCTGGGGGTGTTCAGCCTGGAGAAGAGGAGGCTCAGGGGAGACCTTCTCACCCTCTGCAACTCCCTGACAGGAGGTTGGAGTCAGGTGGGGGTTGGTCTCTTCTCCCAGGCAACCAGCAGCAGGACAAGAGGGCACAGACTCAAGCTCTGCCAGGGGAGGGTTAGGTTGGATCTTAGGAAGAGATTTTTTCCAGAGAGAGTGCTCAGGCATTGGAATGTGCTGCCCAGGGAGGTGGTGGATTCAGCATCCCTGGAGGTTTTGAAGCTGAGACTGGATGTGGCACTTCGTGCCATGGTCTAGTAACCATGATAGGGTTGGACTTGATGATCTTTGAAGTCTTTTCAAACCTGGTTGATTCTATGATTCTATGATACAGAAGGTTTTGCCTCTTGGCTGCCTACATTTGCTATTAACACATTAATGGGCCGGAGTCCAGAAGGTTTCTCTTTGCTCAGAATCCTACATGTTGACCAGTGCCACCCCATTTTAAAATTTTCAGCATTTTAACTTTGTTTTGAGCAAAATGGCCTAAGATTTTACTCAGCTGGCACCTGCTAAAGAGTACAGTTCTTATTCTGACATTCAGACTGTTCTGTAATATCACCTTCAAAGCAAATAGGAAAAGAAGGAGGTGCAGACAATATGAAGTAAATAAGACAATTTAAGCAGGTTTTGATTTGCTAAGAAGACTGCCTGTCTGCCTAGCTATCTAGTCATGTCACCCTCAGTGTTTTGAGGCACTTGGATTTTACCTTGTTAAGCCAAACCCTGATAAGTGTCACAAAAGTAAATATAAGGAAATAAATATAAGGAACTTAAATAAAGTGAATGCTTCAGAGTCTGAGCTGAGGAAAAAAAAAAAAAGAAAAGAAAAAAGAAAAAAGGAGATGAAAACCTGTAAGGTTAAGTGCAAAAAAGTATCTAAAATAATTTCAAAGGAGCTGTTTTAAAATTGCCATGGCAGCAGCCTTTCAACTGTGTGCTGAAGAAACAGGAAAGTTACTAACGATGCTCCTGATATTTCTGCTCTCACAATCTAGAGTTCTGGCTTTGACTTCAAAGGGAATGATGCTCACACCTTCTGTTTGCAATATAAAACTCTCTTCATGCTCCGTCTACAAAGCTACAGGTAGTGATGCTCTTTCATGTGGACCAGAAGATATGCAAAGGGAAAATTCCCACTGAGATGAGCTCAGCTCAGATTCCTATGCCCAGGCAGAGGAAAGTTCTTTTCTGGATCTCTGCAGCTGCTGCACACAAAGCTGCCTGTTCAGGCTGTGGCTGGGTGCACACTGATGTGCTCTCAGCAGGCTGCCTGTTCAGCTGCTGGGAATTGCTGAATCTCCCCAACATCAGTGGAGGCTCAACCATTTATCCCAACCAAGGAGAGTGTGGAGTGGCTGCTTTGGTC
This sequence comes from Acanthisitta chloris, assembly GCF_000695815.1. NCBI lineage: Eukaryota > Metazoa > Chordata > Aves > Passeriformes > Acanthisittidae > Acanthisitta > Acanthisitta chloris. The sequence continues at coordinate 6,080 of NW_008658573.1, read as the reverse complement.
AAATCTGCATTGACCTTAAGCTCATCACAACACTTATAGAAGTGAAACTCTTAATATATCATCCAGCTATTTGGTACATAGTGTCTGTGAGACCAGGACCAGCAACTGTGACAGTGTATCATGGGCATCAGCATCAGCTGCACAGCTGACATGTGTTCCTTGCCTGGGAGTCCTTCCCTTCCTTTCTTCTCAGTCTCAAGAAGAGATGACTGAGAGGGACCTCATTAGTGGATTCAAGTCCATGAACGGGAAGTGCCAAGAGGATGATCAGACTCTGCTCGGTGTGGAAACCAAGAAAACAAGAAGGAACAGCAAAAACTGATGCCCAGGAAGTTCCACCTGAACATGAGGAAGAACTTCTTCCCTGTCCAGTCCCTGAGCACTGAACAGATTGCCCAGAGAGGTCATGGATTCTCCCTCACTGGAGATATTCCAGACCCATCTGGACACAACCCTGAGCCATGTGCTCTAGGGTGGCCTTGCTGGAGTAGGGAGGTTGGACAAGATGACCCTTTGTGGTCCCTACCAACCCAACTGATTCTGTGATTCTGTGATCCTGAGTTGTGCTGGCACAGTTACACTCCTGTTGTGCCAGAGCTCAAAGCCAGCTCAGGGCTCCTGCAAATCTCTGCCTGCCTTCGACTGCTCGGTGACCCCAGGTGTGTGGTGGCCTCTGTGAGAGCATTTGGCCATCAGGTAATGGTGCTCTGTGCCATGCCTGCCCATTTTAAACCTGGATGACCATATTTATGCAATCAATAGAAATGAGGCAAGGAGTGAAATTTGAGAAAACACATTTTTTCTGAACTTCTGTTTTGGCATCAGCAAAATTACTGTCAAATTGCAGTATTTTTGAAAAATTGTCTCCCACTCAAAAAACTCTGAATGATTTTTTTTTTTTACCCCCAGTTTTGTGTGAGGTGTTTTCATGGCAACTTTTGAAGCAGAGAAATAGACATGTTTGCTAGCTGTATTTTTATTCCACTTGGGCAATTATTGATCACATGGTCTAACGTACAGTTCTCTGATTCTCTTGCATTAAGAAAGGGAGTTGAAACCACACTGACTTTCTTTTCCACAAGGGTAAGTTATATTGTCAATCTTTCTGCTAGATAACAAGGTGGTAATTAACTTGTCCACTTCTGATAGCTGAAGGAAAAGTGGGACCTGGCTGCTGTGATTCACAACTGACAGTATCTTTCCTTTCCATTATCAATACACACTGTGCTAGGTGAATATTTGATGTGTCACGTTTACATAACATACACCTTCTCCTGGTCTATAGGTGTCTGACTGCATTTTGCCATCTCTGAGCTGTTTGTGCTGCACACTTCAATATTTTTAGTGCCTCCCTTGCTTTGATCTGACAAGGCTGCCTTTCCCTGAGAGTGCTTTCATTATCCTCTTTCTTCTTTGTGTGCCAAATTCCTTACACTGAGTACCAAAGGTGACTTCTCACTGACCATAGGCACCTTCTCATGCCACACAGAGGAGTATTTGCTGCATCAGGATTTGCTGCATTGTCCAGAAGAGGAGAGATAGCTTGCGTTTTCAGACAGTTATAGGTATCAAAGGGTGCACAGACAGGTGCAGAGGAAGCAGATGTAACATCAAATGCCTAACTTTCTGTGAAAATGTCCCAGAAATGCCAAAAACTCTAGGGTGTAGACACACATTGCAAAGAAATCCTTGGTTATATGTGACTATGAATAACAAACTGCTTGGCACTGTGGGTTCCTGTTGAGTTCAGAGGTTGGAAAATGCCACTTTCTTGCAAACCTGCTGCTACAAAAGATCTTTCAGGTCTCCAGTAGAGGCTCCATGCAAAGCAAGAGGTATTTGAGATTGATCTTTTGTGACAGCATGGCTGGGAGGTCTGTGAGATGCAGGTATGGACTGCCTCCCTGGGATGCTCCAGTTTTGTAAATCCCTGGGCCATTGTGTGGAGTTTTTTATGGCTCTGAACGTACTGAAGACAAGCTACTGTGCACACTCACTAAAACATGTAGGAATGAACATGGACAGTTTGGCCCATACTTGATGCATGCTGTAAGTGTGGTTAGGAGATGTTTTCTCTATAATAAATATTGAACACAGCTTCCATCAGCAGGGAATGAATGAAGTCTACAACAGCATAGCTAATAGCCCTGTGGTCAGGAGGGTCACGTGGGAGATAGGAAACCCAAATCCACATCTGTGGTCTACATCAGGCAGAGGAGGGATCCCACATACTCACTAACAGGTTAGACTTCCAGGTGACTGTTGAGCATCTTTGTGGTTTCTAAACAGGAACCTTTCCAGTTCTTTATGGTAATGCCAAGGTACTCTCACCCACATAAGAATGAAACACACAGATCTCATGGCATAAAAGATGACAAAATGTGGAAGAAAAGCATTCAGGATCTGTCAGTCAGTCAGCATCCTTCATTTGAAAAGGAGCATCAGCTTTTGTGAAAAGCAAGCTGTTAAATATGTAGAATGGAGGCTGCTGGATCTTCCTTGGCCTAACTCATCAGCATGATAGCAAGGGAGGGTCTGCTCACACCCATAGAACACTGAATACACTGACTGATGAAACTGAAAGGTCTTCAGACTCCAAATGCATAGATTTCCATACTAAAAGAATACTTTCACATCCAACTCATGTTGACTAATTTCCTGTCATACTTAATATTGCATTGTACACTAGATTTTCCTGGAATAGATGTGCATTTAATCCCTTCTTTTGCAGAGCTTGAATTTTTACACTCCCTCTTCTTCCTTGCAAGAATATAGTTGACTGTTTCTAACTTCTCCCCATCCTACTTCATAGATGTGGAGACAAAGGACCAATTTTTGGAGAAAGAGCACTCTCTAGAAATTTTTTCGTTGTCAATAAATTACTTTTTCCTTCTCAAAGAACATTTCTATATCCCTTACTGACCTCTTGCTCCTGGTGTGCTTGAAACACTTATTGGTTCTCTCACCATTCCCCCTCTCTATGATCTTTGGGATTTTCCACTTGATTTCTTGTGTTCTTTCTTGGTTTTATTATTATCATCTTTGTAGCCTGTGGCCAGGCATCGTTGCTGTTTGTGGCCAATAGATGAGGTCACAAGCTAAATGTTTATATTTGGCAGAATTGATATATGTCTCTATTTTTTGCTACAGTAATATCAGTCAGAGATCAGAGCTCCAAAGAGTTGTCATAACTTCATCTCCAGTCCTTACCCTGAAGAGGGTAAGCACTGAATCCACAAATAGTGGCACCATATACACATAGAATCATAGAATTTTAGGGGTTGGAATGCATCTTATAGGTCATTTTATGTCCTCAGTAGGACAAGAGGGCACAGACTCAAGCTCTGCCAGGGGAGGTTTAGGTTAGATATTAGGAAGAGATTTTTTCCAGAGAGAGTGCTCAGGCATTGGAATGTGCTGCCCAGGGAGGTGGTGGATTCACCATCCCTGGAGGTTTTCAAGCTGAGACTGGATGTGGCACTTAGTGCCATGGTCTAGTAACCACGGTAGGGTTGGACTTGATGACCTTTAAGGTCCTTTCCAGTCCGGTTGATTCTATGATTTAGTCCCAACCCCCTGCATGGGCAGGGACACTTCCCACCAGACACAAAAACTGGACTGCTGCAACTCTGAAGTCTAGAAAAGATGTTAGAAATGCATTGTGTTGATAAGCCTGATATAATCAAAGAGGTACAATACCTCAACACAGTCAAAATTCCCAATGCCATTTCCTTTGTACATGGAATTTATGCAAGTATTAAGAACTCTTTAGGCTAACTTAATTGTGCATATAGTAAGAATTATCATAGAATCACAGAATTTTAGGCATCAAAATAGACCTTAGAGATCATCCAATCCTAATCCCCTGCCCTGGGCAGGGATATGTCCTCACTAGATCTGGTTGCTCAAGGCTCATCCAACCTGGCTGTGAACACTGCCAGGGTTGGGGCAGCCACAGCCTCCCTGGGCAACCTGGGACAGTGTCTCACCACCCTCACAGGGAAAAGCTTTTTCCTGATATCTAGCCTAAATTTCCCCTCCTTCAATTTGTACCCATTACCCCTTGTCCTATCACTGCACCTCCTAACAAAGAGTCTCTCTGGCTTCCTAGGAGCCCCTTCAGATACTGAAAGGCTACTATGAGGTCTCCACACAATCTTCTTTTCTCCAGTCAGTGCTTAACTTGTCTTTACTTTTCTTTACTGGAGTGATTTTTCAGCCTAAGCATAAAGCAAAGTCAGATAAATATTTATTGGCTTGATTTTTATCTAAAACACAACATATCCTTATGGATTCATTATCAGCAGCATAGTAATATATTTTTTCCAGAGAGAGTGCTCAGGCATTGGAATGTGCTGCCCAGGGAGGTGGTGGATTCACCATCCCTGGAGGTTTTCAAGCTGAGACTGGATGTGGCACTTAGTGCCATGGTCTAGTAACCACGGTAGGGTTGGACTTGATGACCTTTAAGGTCCTTTCCAGTCCGGTTGATTCTATGATTTAGTCCCAACCCCCTGCATGGGCAGGGACACTTCCCACCAGACACAAAAACTGGACTGCTGCAACTCTGAAGTCTAGAAAAGATGTTAGAAATGCATTGTGTTGATAAGCCTGATATAATCAAAGAGGTACAATACCTCAACACAGTCAAAATTCCCAATGCCATTTCCTTTGTACATGGAATTTATGCAAGTATTAAGAACTCTTTAGGCTAACTTAATTGTGCATATAGTAAGAATTATCATAGAATCACAGAATTTTAGGCATCAAAATAGACCTTAGAGATCATCCAATCCTAATCCCCTGCCCTGGGCAGGGATATGTCCTCACTAGATCTGGTTGCTCAAGGCTCATCCAACCTGGCTGTGAACACTGCCAGGGTTGGGGCAGCCACAGCCTCCCTGGGCAACCTGGGACAGTGTCTCCCCACCCTCTCAGGGAAAAGCTTTTTCCTGATATCTAGCCTAAATTTCCCCTCCTTCAATTTGTACCCATTACCCCTTGTCCTATCACTGCACCTCCTAACAAAGAGTCTCTCTGGCTTCCTAGGAGCCCCTTCAGATACTGAAAGGCTACTATGAGGTCTCCACACAATCTTCTTTTCTCCAGTCAGTGCTTAACTTGTCTTTACTTTTCTTTACTGGAGTGATTTTTCAGCCTAAGCATAAAGCAAAGTCAGATAAATATTTATTGGCTTGATTTTTATCTAAAACACAACATATCCTTATGGATTCATTATCAGCAGCATAGTAATATAAACAGCATGATGGCACACACACACACACCACAGATCTGGCTCAGGAAATGTTCAATTTCATGTATTTATGCAAGAGTACTATCAGATTTTGGCAAATATGGCATGTCTTAAATCCTAACTGTATTTTTATGCAAAGCTGCAAAACTAGAAAGTCTGTCTTAGCCATTCTCAGGGGCAGTAAGTACAAATATTCACACAAGGATAAACCTTCAAGAGGAAGAAAATGCATGCAACTACCTCAGATGTTTGAAATGAAAAATCTGACATTCTCTTACTGGGCCTGCAGGAACGAGAAGCTAATAGCAATTTTGCAGAGGTGCCTCAAATCACAATGAATTTCTGGTGTTAATGATTTCAGTACTATTATATTTGTTCTATGCAATTCATCAGCATTGCCTTTTCTCATATGGTCCTAAACTTTCTGAGAAGGAAAAATCTGAATGTTGCACTTGCAAAAGGATAAAAAGAAGGAGAGAATTGGTCAAAGGTTATCACAGCGTTAAAACTAAAAAGCTATAAAAAGCTCTGTTTTAATATCAGGAAATGACATACATTGTGCTTGTTTTAGTGTTCCCCTCTGGAATGCTTAGACAGGCATAACAACTGAATGCTGCCAATGCCAACAAGACTGCTAGGTCAATGCCCAGATTTAGGAGGTGTTGTGGAAAATACAGGAGGGTTTGAAAGTCCAGATAAAACTCTCCCAGAGGTTAGCATAAACTCCTTGGTATTGCTGCCAGGACCCTGGAACACTCCATTCATTCCAGTGACCCTCTGCCAGCTTGGAGGAGGCAAAAGATGGAACAATGCAAACCTCATGGAG
>NW_008658572.1:4116-100795 GCF_000695815.1 Acanthisitta chloris | reverse complement strand
GGAGGGCTGGCCTTGCCGCCGGGCAGGACGGGCACGCTTTCATTCATCCTTCTGCCGACAATCTTTTCTCTCCCCGCCCTGCTATTTTGGGATTCCTGATTGTCCTCTCATCCTTTTTGCTCTAAAAATGTTCCTGGAACAGCGCTGACCTGGCCCTGTTGTGGTATGACTGCGACATGTGCCAGTGCATGCTCCTTGCCCGTGGAAGTTGCACTTTGTGCGTGGTAGTAGAACGGACAGTTCAAAGGAACAAAGGTTACCTGTGTTGGCATTGCAGAAAGGTCACTTTTTAAAATTTCAGTTATTTGCATGGGATTATCCCATAAGTCACATGCCCAGCGTTTCCAGGCTTGGCTGTGTGAGGTTGGGAGGGATGTCTTTGCTTAACGCTTCTGACAATCTTCTTTTTGATGTAGGTGTTTAAGATGCAGCGTGCGTGTTGCAACACCAAGGCCAGAGCCTGTAAATAGCCTTTCATCAGGCCTGCTTATAAAACCCACATAAAAAAAAAAATCAATCAGCACTTAGATAAACATGCCCCCATGACTGCTTTGTTTGTTGTCAGTCTCTTGGTACCAACACTACTAATAAAAATATCTGTGAAACAAAGCAGCCTTCTAAATACTGACACAAAAAGGAATAAAGTTAACACCTAGAATTCTGCCAACTGATTCCCCTGTGAACTATAATATTATTAATGTGATCTAGAGAAGGGATTGTACAATGAAATGGCAGCAATTGCTTCTGCTAATTGGAAGAGTGATATACCAGTCAATACTAGGGGAGGTTATAGGAAGGGGAATTTATAAAGGGACCTAATACAGGTTTTTCTGGGCATTGAGATGGAAAAGTACTGAAAGATCTGTTAAAAAAAAATCACATCAAATAATATTTTGTATCTTTACGCTTAGAGAAACCTTACAAAACATTTGAATATATGTGGTTGGACAGTAAGAGCTTTTACAAGGAAGTCCAAACTAAATAATTGTTACATTTGGTGACATTTTGTGACATTTTGTAACATCTGTTTCTCACTGTTGTCTTCTTACTTCCCTTGTGCATTAACTAGGCTTCCAGTTCTAGTTTTGGACTAAATGTAGAAACCTTATCAGGGTTCCTGTTACTGCAGTTTTGTTAGGAGACTAAAATTTTGCTTTAAGGTAGTTTTGAAGTGAATCACTATCAAATGTCCTATGCTTCACTAAGGCCTTACCTCTTCTCCACCTTTGTTTACCTAACCCTAACATGTGTTCTGCATGACACACTGAAGCATCCCAACTGTGCAAACACAGGGCAGAAGCTATGCACCTTTACAGTCTTAGGAAATAAAGCACTATGGCAAACTGTCTTTGCTTTGAACTTTCAGTAGCACATCTACCACCTCCTAATGGAAAACCTGAAGTACTTTCTGGAAACTGCTACTATAATTCTTTGAACTTTCAGTAGCACATCTACCATCTCCTAATGGAAAACCTGAAGTACTTTTTGGAAACTGCTACTATAGTCCTGTGGAGTAAATACTGTCTAAATCACAGGGAAAATCTGCAGTTTGGAATTTTACTTCTCTGGATATGTATTTGTCTAATATGGAAATTTATAGGAATGAAAGCTCAGAAGAAAATTTGCCCAGACCTTGTGTGGTCAGATATGACTTTGAAGGGAGTGCCTCTGGGTGTGTGACAAATCCTAGTGCCACAAATGAGCTGCCAGTCCCCACTGCCAGATTCTTCCTCAATGGCAAACAGTTTTACAGAGCTGTGGCACAGAAGAGGTGGGTGGAGGCCATGGTATATTGTTATCCTGAGCATGCCATGGTATTTTGTTATCCCAGGCAATTGCCTTCCCTGTTTCTGTTTAGAACTAGCCTAGACAGAGGACTTAAATAAGGTCCCTGCTATGCTTTTCAAGTGAATACACAAATTTTTATTAATTAGAATATTCTAAATAGCCTTTTCTCTCTTAATGTTATGTGAAGAGCAGAAATAAGCAGCTTAATATCACTGGTGATGTAGCAGAGAAAACTCCATATACTTGAGAAAGTTGAATTGTAGAATATTCTAAATAGCCTTTTCTCTCATAATGTTATGTGAAGAGCATAAATAAGCAGCTTAATATCACTGGAGATGTAGCAGAGAAAACTCCACATACTTGAGAAAGTAGAACTAAATTTACTTTGAAGAAACATAGAAACTTGCTCCTTTTATGCAAATATAGTCTTTGTAAATGTTTCTAACCTACCTTTCAGATTGCAGAAGCTGAAGGAGATGTTTATATCAAAATTCGGATCAGCTCCCAAGTTTTATGCTCGTGCACCAGGACGAGTCAACTTAATAGGTAAAAGAAAAATTGATCTTATGCTATTTTACTTTATCTGACATCATGGAAGTCAAGTTAGTTTAAAACACAATGAAAATAATGTTGGTCTTAATTTGACTTTTTCCAGAGAAGTTTCTTGTGATAAACGGAAAATCATATATACTTTAGTAGCTTTTACTACATATTGTTATAAACAACTGTACACACATATTAGTTTTGGAAAAACCATTTATAGACAGTGGTGATGGTTTTGAAAATTGGAGTAACTTGCCAGCTTATGGTTGAATACCATATTTTTGAAAAGTTTTGGAAATCTCAAGTAATTTATCAACAGTGCAGCCACAAATTAAATTAGTATATTTTTTATCTTCCATTATAATTTAAGCTAGCAAATATAACCAGTCACACAGCAATGCATATGATAAAGCATGAAATGATTATACCATCATCTCCTTTTCTTTGCTCTTCCATAGAGATGTGTCCACAGAACTTAGAACAGTTGGTGTGATTCACTGGCAAACTGGAGAGACAATTATTTTGCATTCAGGACTTACTTGTATTTCTGTGGCAGCCTTATGTCTGAGATTTCTCTATGCATGTTAGGATTGTGCTCTGCCTGGGGCTCAGTTTTTTGTATATTCATCAAGTGCATTGGAAGACATTGTAAGCAAAAGGATCCTGCAAAACAGAGTTTTATAAATCAATTAGTCTATTGTGCAGTTAATTTTTATCTCAGTGTTGTGTGAACATATCATGTAGATTAAATAGACAGCATATGGTAACTGGGAATGATTCCCAAGAGAGAGGATGTTTACTACATACATTTTCCTTATGAGTGTGGTGTATGCAACTGTATGAATGATTATTTACATATAATTATTATCTTCTTGGAGAAAGGTCCAGAAACTGTATGTGCATGATAGTGCACAAATAATGTGGCTGTTGTCATTGCTGGAAAATAATCTACATGGTGTTTTTTAAAGTTTTGTAAGCCAGTGTTAAAACATGAACATTTATAAACAGGTGCAACAGATAAATCACTAAAGAAAGTAGATTTTTTTGTGAAGTAATATAAAATGGAGGAACTGCACCCCAAACTTTAAGTAATAAGGTTCGAAACTACACTAAGAAATTGTCTTGTACAGTAAACAACAACCTCTGTAGAAACTCTGCTACTGCTATTCTAGAAAGAATTATTCCAGAATATTTCCTTTGTTTCTTTGGTAGGAGAACATATAGACTACTGTGGCTATGCTGTGCTCCCAATGGCTATAGAACAAGATATACTGATTGCAGTAGAACCTGTACAAACTCAAGTTGTGCAACTGGCAAATACCAATTCCTCATATCTGTAAGTAATTTGTTTATTCACTATTTTTGATGGACCTCTTATGCAATTGCAGTACAGGTTACCTTCTCAGAGCTCTGACAAGCTTCCATGGCAATGCAGTTTGATTGTGTAAAACAAACGATATCAGCAATCGACTCTGTGCCGTGTGTGTTGGTTTAGAGCAACAGGTCTGAGGCTGCTGTCTCCCACCTGTTTGTTCAAATGGCTCTTGCAAGGCCTCTGATTTTTCAATCCTTCTGAAAGTGCAGTTCTGTCTTCCATTCTTTTAGCTCATCATTCTTGATGTAATCTCCATAACTGGCAGTTGACCTTCTCCTGGAGAAGGGAGTGAAATGTTTTGTAATCAACTACTGCATAGGTAAGCTAACACTCCCCTGCTCTGGAGAACCTGGGGCTGTGTTTTGACAACACAATGGCTTTAGCAACAATCCTGGCACAAGAAAAATCTGTATTCTTTCTCTTCCACTTCCTCCACAGCTGCTTGTTCGCAGAATTACAGACCAATTTAGGTTGGAAGGGACCTTTGGAAATCCCTTGTAAATATCTTGATGGCCTTCTGCTTGACTCCCTGCAGTTCACCAATGTCTTTCATGTATTGGGAAACTCCAAAGCTGGATGCAGTATTCCAGCTGTGGTCCCACAAGTGCTGAACACAGGGAAATAATCCTGCCATTCTTTTCAACTTCAGCCACATTTTTCTGCCTCCTTGTGACAGACTGATATTTGTGTAGTCGCATGGCAGTTCAGATTAGGTCACTCATCCACATGAGCTTTTGTAGACGTTTTGCAAAGTTCAGAATTAGCACAAGCTTAGTTTAAGCAATTTTTTATTAAGCCATTGGTTTAAGCCAATGGTAAATTACTCCCTGAAAACACAGTGTGTGGCAGCACAGGGACAGAAACATACTGCCAAAAGTGGGAACTATTTGAGCACATATTCCGGCTTAAAGCTCAGTTTGTTATAAAAACGTGTTCTGAGCTGCTGCCTGTGACTAAGGCAGTTGAAAGGAATTTGTACTTACATGGTAAGTATAAATACTTGATGATTTTTCATTCACTTTGTGGAGTATATTTTCACATTATAGCTGGGCTGAATTAAGAATTTGCCACTGCCAAAAGGCGATGTCTTACCTCTTTTACCCCTAGTCTCTCTGTCCCTGCTTCTAACATCAATCCATCCTCTGCCTTTTACCAGGCTTGGTCAAGGGTAAAGTGCACGACTTCCCCATTTTTTGCCTGGTTAATTTTCTGTCATTTTAGTGAATTGCCATGCACTCAGCACTGAAGCTGATTTGGGGTAACTGACTTGAGCAGTGGGAATATGCAGCAGTGAGCAGGGTGAAAGGAAATGGAAGATGTGCCTTGGGACCTTTCCTCTCTTCAACAGCAACCTCCCAACAGGGCTTAAGCTGTATTGCAAAACCATTCTGCAAGAGGCAATAGTGCCAGAATCATAATAGCTTTGATTAGGAAAGGTTGTTATAATGGACACTAAATAAAGCAATAATCAAAAGGTAAACATTTTTACTTGGTCTCCAAGCTTTGCCACATGACATCACAATTGAAATGGCCTTCTTCTAAGGTACATACAGTTCCTACCAGATCTAGACATACAGCCTTTGAATTCAAATTGCATACAAAGTCACTGTTTTTTTACATCTGCTCTGGTTTCAGTTTGAAATTGTATTCTTTAAACCATAAACCAAGAAGAGGTCTCAGAGTACAGCATTAAGCATCTTGGTTTTGTTGAGACACTGTTGCTTAAAAACAAAGCTAAAACATGCCCATAATTTCATAACAAAGAAATATTTTTCAACACTTTGAATGTTACACCACATAACAAAAACTGATGACAGTATGTCTTTTTCTTCCCAGCCCGTTGAACTGGTAGATTTATGCCTGTGGTGGATGCATATATATAGGCTGTTGGTGAACGAGGGCTAACCATAAGCCTCCATAGAATCACCACTTCATATTTCACTCTTGTTTCGTGAACTGGTAAAATATGTAACAGTTCTGTAGCACTCTTCCACCCTGTTCACTTTTAGGAAAAATAGAACAGGTTGCTAGAAAAACCATCTATTCGTTTTTCATCATAAATCATCTCAACTGATCTGACACCCTTTATGTTTTTGGGGCTAAAATGATATTCAAAACTTAGAGGTTTTTGAAGTTCCTTATACCTCCGCTTCATATAACCTCTTTGTAATTAAGAAGTCTGTGTACAGAGTATGTCTAACATTGTACTTCCCAAAATGCCTTCAGAAGTACCAGAGGATGGTAATTACCAATCAGTTTCTATATTAGGACAAAACCTGAAAGTTTTGTCAGTTTGGTTGGGGCTTTTTTTTTCCTAAATCAGGGTATTTCTACAGAGGACTCAAACAGATAAACTAACAGATTGATAAGACAATGAAGTTCTGCAGAAAAGAGGCAAATTGGTCTCCCAAAAATAAGTATTACATACTATTCAAACAGCAAAAAAGAGCAACACTACTCAAAAATCTCACCTCTTGTAGTTATACAGAAGAACTGGAATGCTTATATCTAGTCATTGAGGAGTGGCATTCTTTCCCAAACATCCTTTACAACAGAAAGGCTGGAATAAGGCAATGTCAGAGTGTTTTTACTTCATGGGTATGTTTTTCCCAATTTCTTATTTTATTATAAAGGTCTTCTATTGAACTGCCTACTTTCCAGTAAGAGCTTCAAAGACAAGCCTGAGGATTTACTGATGGAAGATAAAGCTTGGGCATTTAGGAATTAGTTTTTATAACAAACTACATGAGATAACAGAAAAATAGACCTAAGGATTCTGGGGATCTTGACAGTCCCACATTCTGTGTTTGTGTGAATTATGTTCATGTGAAACCTGCCAACATCAAAGCCATTTTTTTCTTTCAATTTCTATGTGAGAAGATTACAAAAATGAGCAAAATGATTTTAAGAAGTCATTATTTTAATTTATCTTGAGAACCAGCAAATATAGTCGTAGTATACTTCTTGTTAATTGAAGTTTTACTTTGTCTGAGAGTCTAAAAATAATTGCAAAGACAAAATATTTTAGAATTCTTTTTTGAGGCAAAGGGAACTTCCTACTTGCTTTCTGTTAATCACCTTTACACATTGATTTCCACCAACCTTGTTACTTTGTCTGAGAGTCTAAAAATAATTACAAAGACAAAATATTTTAGAACTCTTTTTTGAGGCAAAGGGAACTTCCAATTTGCTTTCTGTTAATCACTTTTACACATTGATTTCCACCAACCTTGGTTTTTTACAACAATAATTTAGGATTATGGTAGAAAACAAGCACAGATTTTTTTGATTTAGGATTATGGTAGAAAACAAGCACTTTTTTTTTTCTTCACTGCTTTTGACAAGGATTTTCTATTTTGCAAATACTCGGGGTTCTTTTTATGTTCAAAAGCTGTAAGCAAGATGTGGTTTTATTCTCTGGGAGATTGTTCTAAACACACATGAATCTCAAATTTACAGCTGTTCTCAAACTTTCCTTGTGCTGTAACCTCACTACTCCCCTTCATATCTTTTGTGTTACTCTACAAAACCTAGTAGTTTCTGACACAGACTTCATACAGCTCTTTGATGCTGTGCTGTTGATAAATCCTGTACGTGGCACTAATTTGAACAGTTCAGGTTGAGAGGTAGCACCTTACACATTAAACTGTACACCAATGTGATGGGTTTGCACTGTATTTAATGTTGACATTAAATGCATAACTGACAAAATGGTAGTTCTAAGTTGATACTCAGAGTGGAGGATCTGTCATGTTACACTGAGCCAGGAATAGGCTGTAGACTGGAAATGCAAGTGGAGTAGCTCACTACAGCAGGGCAAGCAATAGCCCATGTGAGTTGTGGGTCAATTTTAACACTGGTTGTTGGGTTTGGGAGTTGCATATCACAAAAAAAAAATAAAAAATCACAGCCTTTAAGTGCACCAGAATAAAACGAGCTTTTCAGACATTAAATTTAAAGACAGTTGTATCATAGTAAAGATGCTTTTTATTGGTGTAACCTTTTCTCCATAGATAACTGAATGCTTAACCAATAGAAACATCTTCACACATCCATTACAGGTAAAGCTGTAATGGCATCAGGCAGATATAGTTCTTGGGAGTTCAGCAGTACAGACCTGAACAACCTGCACTCCTTGGTGACCAGTGCAGGCTCGAGACCTCTGCATGTCACAGCACCTATGTGTAGCATAGTTTCTTTGGGAACATTCAGGCTTACCATTTTTATTGCTTTGAAAGGAGGATGAAGTAAGGATTATCCTGGAGGAAACGGATAAACTATTTAAACTAAATAATTTAAATGATATCTTATAATGTACAAAGTACAATTCTGCAGCATTAGGCCTGTTTTAGTGAAGTGCCGTTTGGAGCAAAGGTAATGAAGATAAATTCCTAAGCAGGAATTACCAGAAAGCCTAAAGTTTATCTGTCTCTATTCAAGGTTTTACAGATATGATTATTTAAATTTTCACTTTTCTAGGAGATCAAGAGAACATAAATACACGTGATGGAAGGCATGCTGCCTTCATTAGGGATGTCAAAGGCAGCTTAATTTCTGGGTTTACTTAATAAATTCTGTATACTTAAGCAAAAAGTCTTATGCTGTCATCTTCATAGAGTTAATAAAGAAGGTCTGTTCAAAACCAAATGAAAACCAAACCAAAAAACGTTGCACTGAAAAACATGGAGCTGTTTGTCCAGCAGCAGGTGGCAGTAACAAGCCATGCTTTTTCCAGCTAAATCTAATAAAAGGTTTTTCTGTTTTTGCAGAGACTTCAGTACTAGTGTCAATAACATTCAGATTAACAAAACCAACCCTCAATGGCATAACTACTTCCTGTGTGGACTGAAGGGTATTCAGGTGAGCCAAATCCATTTAACTTACAAAATCAATGTAGAAGTAAAATACAACAAGCATATCTATTCACCCTCAAAATACTTCCCCACATTCCATAGCTTTTCTTGGCATACAGTTGAGTATTTTTATTTTAAAATTTGAAGAGAAGATATGAGTGGGTTTGCTTTAAAATATTTGCAGAGCACTATTAAAATGTTTATTAAATGACAATAACAAATACTTATTTAGTAACGTCATGATCAAACTCAAAACGACATTTCTGTATTTTGAAATCAAAAAGAATGCTTTCCAATGGAATCATCTGATTAAAATTTGCTTTGTAAAAACTTTGGAGGCTTGTCTGTCAGGGCACAAAGATTATATTTTTGTCCTTCCTATGGAGGCATTTTAAAACCCACAGACTTCCATTAATATTGGAAACGTATAATTTGTGCACAACTGAGCGAAGCTGACTCAAGCAGTAGGCAAAAGAAAAAGTAAAAACTAAGTAAACAGCATACAGAAATAATAATCCATTAAGAACCATTGCTTATCCTGATTTTCAGTGTTTGGAAATTGAATGAGATTTTCAAAACTTCCCAAATTAAAAGTGCAGCTCTGCAGGAAACAGCACACTTACAGTAAAGGCAGGAGCACTGAACAGACAGACGTTTTCCTGTCTGCTCACTTGAGCTTTATCTTCTCTGTTGTGATCCAACCTGTCTCCAGACTGACTTGAAGACCAAACTGCCTGTGAAACCAAGTGCTGCTCGTCAGTACTGTTTTCTGGGAGGCAGCCTGAGCTCACCACTGAGGCTCCTATAAATCTCACTTGCTGTTTGCAGGTGATTCATGGCCCTTTGAGGGAAAAAAACAAAGGTGACTTGTGTGCTCACTGTCAATCCAGTGATATTTCTGGAAGGGCAGATGGGATAAACAGTGATGTTAGGTCAGGAACAGGTTGGCATAACCAGTCCAAATTATGGATAAAATGTGCTTCTTAAAGCACTTGAAGTTTTCACCTGGATAGATCATCTAGGTCACCCCACGGGACAATCGAATAGATAAGGACTGCAGACAGCCAACAGAGCCTGCCTCAAACCTGGCACTGAGTCTTCAAAATATACTACTTGGAACAGTCAGTGCCACAAATCACCACAGTTCCTAAACAGACCCCTGGCTCTGTGTATAGACCCCAAGTTACTTATGTGTGCAGTAACATGAGTATTTCCAATTCTGTATTGCTCAGTACGAGGCGTTTAAATTGCATTGACTGTAGAGATATAGATTAGGTTTCCTTACAATATATCCTTTCTTATATTAAGGCTAGCATGACCAATTGACTTTATTTATTTTGCAGTCTGCTACTGAGATTTGTTTCCTAAGGACAAGCTTTCATACTTGAAGGTTAATTTGCAAAGCAGGTTTGCAGACTCTAGTACTGGCAGAAAATAAGCATAAATGTTACAGACTTAAGAAACACTGAAATACAAGTACTCAGAGGGTCCAGCGGGATAATCTGTTTATATTAAGTTGAACATGCTATCCTTTTGGGACAGAACTATTGCAGAACTTGGCAAAGTCCATTTTCATTTTTGAAACCGAAGTACGTTTTCTATTTAAACATCGCGTGATAAGTCTGCGAGCCTGATTCACGTTCAAGACAATCCAGAAACTGTGGATCAGTTTCTGGTTACTCAAGCATTTTCTGTTTTTGAACAAGCCTGTCTAGTGTTCTTCATGAAGGGGCATGGGCAGCGATAGTATTTTAGGTATGAATTTCCTACATTTGTAGGAAGGGAAATGTAAAATAATTTGAAGTGATGGTAGAAGACTTTAAATGAGGTTCTTTGTGTTTTCTGAGCTCTGCCACTGGTATTTATGGTTGAAGTTGTTTCATGAAAAGTAGTAGAAATCTTTTGAAGGTGGACTTTTTTTTGTGGCAACATTGCTATTTGTTCTGATTATTGACACTGCAACATCGTTTATTGACATATAAATTGTATCAGAATGTAGCTATTCATGTACCCCCATATACAGTCAATGATTTTTTAATAACTACTGCATGTTTATTTCAAACCAACAGCAGAGAGAAATTTGTGTTAAAGCAACTGAAGAATAATTAAAAGAGTATGTTACACAAAGATTTGTGACTTCTGGATCAAATGAATCATCTGTGATATCTGTCATGTATGTAAAAGTATTTTAAACCCTACTCTAAAAGTAGCATGGCAGAGACTATCACCGTTGGTAGGTGTGTCTTTGTGCCTCCTGAAGCACAGAATTCCTCAAGTATATCTGTGGTTATGTGATTCTGTGTCTTTGTGCTTCCTAAAGCACTGAGTCCCTCAAGTGCCATTGTGGTTTTCCCAGTGTCAGCCCTGTGGGTGCTTCAGGAGATGAGTATCTGGCTTTGAATCCAGCTGCATGGCTACTAGTTTCCCATCAGCATCATGTGGCTCCCTAACACCACGTGCCAGCAGTAGAAGTGCAGCATGAGGTGGACCTTAAGCTCTTCAGGATGCCTTAAATGAAGAGCTGTCAAGAAAAGGACACATAACCTTGTACTGTCACCACAGCAGCTCAGAGCAGAGTCAGTTTCTGCAAAACCCACCCACGAAGCTTGGTAAATTCTTGGGCATTTAGCCCATACTGAATTCTGCTCAGGGTACAGTTGTATGTTTGTGTACAGGAATTACAGACATACCTTTGGCTGAAGCCCTGCCATTGGCTTTGTTCTTAAGGAATAGAATGAAATTTTTGCTTTTTCTTTATTTTGGAGATACCAGAAGCAGGTCCTTGGTTCCAGCAACTCAGCAGAAAGATTCTCTTTCTAAGTATCAGATAATTGCAAGCCTGAGCCTGTCTGTACTTGAAACTGAGATTGTTTATTTTTTCATTGTTAGGAACATTTTGGTCTTAATAACCCAACTGGAATGAATTGTCTGCTAGATGGAACCATCCCTCCAAGTTCTGGTCTCTCTAGCTCCAGTGCTTTGGTGTGCTGTGCAGGACTCGTGACACTCAGAGCTAATGGAAAAACCCTCTCTAAGGTAATTTACTGTAAAACACGAGAGTGTCAGCAGTAAAATTCTACTTAAAATTAAATATTGTTAATGCCTGTAAACATTAAAAACACGATACAATTGTTTTCGCAAAGAGTTGCTGGATATAAACTTAAGATATTGCACAATTGAGCAAACATCTTTGGCCAAATTTTGGCAGGATTTGGATTTGGCAAGAAAGCAGGCTTACATTAAAGCTGAAAAAAGGAGCATTATTGTAAGCCTGTATTTTGGCCAACCATCAGGTCCATGCCTGGACCAGATGTGCTATCTGCAGGCCAGGACTGAGGATATATGTGCTGAAGCATGTGGACCACACCCCCGAGGCCTTTACCCTCTCCCTGAATGACTTTTCATGGCTTTAACAGCAGAGCATCTGTTGGAGGCCTGTGGAATAATTTCTTGATAAATTATATAATCAGCACAAAGTAGAGGTGAAATTCTTCCATCTGACTCTCCTTATTCTCTTCACAGTTTTTTTGGAATGAACATATTTACAATCCAAAATGTATTCCTCACTTTTAAACAAACATTAGTCTAAAAACAAACCCCAAGTATGTGACCTGTTAGTAGTACAACTGTTAGTAGAATTTGGCTCATGTAATACAAATTTCTGGAGGAGTCATGGTCCTTGAAGGTGCCATGTGGGAATGAAGTTCTCTCCAGTAAAAATGTCTGTTTAAGTGAAACTAGGATCTTAAATTAGATCATTGTCAGGAAGAGAAAAGAACAGATCTAAATGTGACTGTTATGCATATTTATGCCTATTGTCTAAGGCAGACATTCCCAAATTGTGGTACGAAGCCAACTGAAAGTGGTACATGATGATGGCAGCTGTTAACTCTGCTTGTAACAAACACTTCTCTGAGCCATAAGGTAAACAGATCCACACAGAAGGTTTTTTCTGATCTGTTGTGATTTACTTCTCTGTGTAGCTGTAGTTGCAGCAATCCACTCAGCACTGAGTGCACCATCCCACGTGGGAATGGCTTCAGGAGGGTGGCAAGGAGAGTTAAGGCAGAAAGAAGCAGGGTTGGGGAGGCAGAGCAGCTCTTCTGTGTAGGAGGATGTGACTACAGACACTGTCACCCTGATTTATGTGTGGTCAAAAGGTAAGTAAGGGATTGGGCACCTTAACAGAGGCTCTAGTTTGTGAGTTGAAACATGTAGTGCAGTGGTAGATGAAAACATAGAATTGAGGATCCCACTTGGATGAATGAGACTTTGCAGTTGAAGTGTTGGAGGTAACATGATGTGTGCCTGGCCTGACAAGAAGCTTCTGGGTTTGCATAGATCGTCTTATCACAGGTCAGCACCATCTCTGATGGTGGTCACCAGATGAGCTAAGCTTGGGAACTACTGATCAAAACCACTGGAGTGCATATGTTCAGAAACTGGGTATCTGCAAAATCCATAAAACTGACAGAGGTCAGAAAGCCCAAATTTTACTAGGTAGTAGAAATCTGTATCTGGAAAACCAGAAGCCAGGTTTTCATTATTCCAAGAAATACTGCGGAGCGTTCTTCAGAGAATAAATGATACAGTGTGTATTTTGAGCTGAATTTACACATGGCTCGGGAGTACCGACCGGCATTACGCCAGACTTGTTGTAAAGAAAGGTGCAAAACTCCTTCTGGCATTTTCATAGAAATTATGGAGGAACAGAAGGAAGACAGAGACTCCACTGCATGTCTTTTCTCCTCCTCATGTGTCCTGTTCAATCAACCTAAAAATCTCTTCTTGCTGGTTGAAAAATGTGCTGAAAGTTAAGCTTGTGTCTCAAATACAGTTGGACAAACACAAGAGACACAATTGCACATTTTTGTCAGGAAATCCTGCTGTCTGCAGCCAGATATTTTGCACTTGTGTTGAAAAATGAGCAATTAATGTACAGATGAGAATTCTCAATAGCCAACATGGGAGCAGTTAAGAACATATCCAAGGTTTTGTGTAGACCAAGACACCTGGTTGTGGTGGTGAAGAGAGAGGATGACAGCTCTGAAGACTAATTACTTTTGTCCAGGCTCTAAGTTTCCCCAAATCTTACAGGACAGTAAAAACAAGTTCAGTGTTCTTGGCTAATTTATGATTTAGCATGAGAGAGCTCTTAAATCCAGATTCTCTGTTGTACTGAATTTATGCTTAGCCTTGCAGAACTGCCTTGCATGAGGCAGAGCTAGTCTGAGTATAAATTAGAGCAATCTAGGCTTGTGAGCCCTCAGAAGTATAAAACGTGCTCTGGCCACTTCTTGGCAGCTCCTAATGCATCCTGTGCTGGTGTCAAACGGTATCTGTGCAGGATCCAGGGATGCTGGCTGTGTATCAGCTGGGAGCTCCCCCATGGCAGGGGAGTTCTTAGCTGACCAGAAATAGGGGCTTTCCAGATCCTTCCTACTAGAAAGCAAACCAGGACCTTGCATGTTTAGGGCTCTGGATATTTATGTGTTTTCTTATTTTAAAGAAGAAATATGGCTTTGCCCCTCCCCTCCCTCTTTTATATTCAAATGCTTCAGAGTTGTGAAAGTTGTTAATTTTAGCATTTATAAGTAACAATATTTGGTCATGGCAGTAATTTTATGAGAAAAGATTGACTTTTTGCCCCTCATTAGTCTGATGGACTTTGCTAAATCTTAGTGTGATGGTTTGTTGCAGCAGGACAGGAAACATTTGGCTTTGGAGTCAAATTTGGCTGAATTGTAGGGCTTCTGTAGCCAAAGTTATGAAAAATTGACCTTTTACTGAATGGAACATTTATCTGTTTTGTTTTTGTGAAACTATTTTTATGAGAATATTTTAGTTATATGCTCTTTTTTCCTGATAAATGTAAGTTTAAAATAGTAGCAGTAGAGTAAAAGTTGTTGAAATTTAGAGCTTTTATGAGATAACACTTCCAGTCTGAAGTTTGGGTCTACAAGATTAACAGCCAAAAAAAAAAACCAACCCAAAATTAAAAAAAGTGTTGTAAAAGCATAGCTAGAATTTCATGGTGGCTTACTTTAAAAATAGCACTTTTTGATGTTGAAAACAAAATCAGAAAAAACTCTGCTCTCACTATTTGTGTGCAGCACTCTGCAATAGGCATTGTTTCACTGTGCATACAATTTTTTTTGTAAAACCCATCACACACATACACAATAGTTTAGGGAAAATACCAGTACAAGACAATTCAGCCAGATGCGCAGTGCTAACCAGTTGCAGCAGTGCAACAGCATTCAAATAACAAGATGGAAAATGTAGAGTGTGATCTTTAAAAAGAATCCATTTTTCTCCTCCAGACAGGATACCAGTCTAGGGCTGTGTTGGCATCACTCAAACAGCAGCAATGCTCAGTATTAGTAGGCTTTGATTTTAAAGTGATTTTTATTTCACTGTTACAAAATCTATCTTTTGTACAACTTTTCATCAGGAGAAGATACTTTTTTTTTTTTGTAAAGGAAATACAGTAATGCTCTAAATTGTCCCAGCTTTGTGTTTTGTGGTAGGAAATAATAAGTACAGAAAATCACTTAGTACTTTGAGTAACTAGATTTGCTTGAAAGATGTGATGATAGTATTGCTGTCCAAATGTTAAATATCGTGGAACTAAGGTCTGTTCAGCCACCTTAACATGTTTTCTGTTACTCAGTGCTGGGCAGCTCTGGACATATTTATTGGGAAGAATATATCAAAAGCAAATAGGGTTTATGTAATTTAATGTGAAACCTTGAGTGCAGGCAGTTGAATTATATTTGACTTTATCTAGACCGAGAAAAATCTAAGACAGACAGAATGATAAATAAAGGACCTAAATTTACTCTGTAATGGCACAGTGTCCATTGCCTTCAGTTTTCCCAAACTATGGCTCAAATGAATCCAAGTGTGGGTTGTAAAAATTTTTATGCAGTATTTAAATGGTTACAATACCTGCTGATGCCACTGATTTCAGTGGGAGAATAGATAGGCCAACTGGAATCCTTTCCACTTTGTTTCTGAAGCCTGTGTGCAATAAGGAAAGGGCTTAAGTTGAACCCTTTACCACTTCCTAGTAATTTTTCCAATGTGAAATAAAGCTTTAATGCCTAGCAGTCTGGCAAGAAAATCTGTGATTATCCAAACTGATAGTGTGACTTTGAAATGAATAACTTGTGCTGATCATACTGGTTAGTAATATTTTCTAAATGATTTAAATATATATATTTATTTTAAAAATTGATTTTACTGATGCATCAGAATGTTTGATAGGTGCATGCTCAGGTTATTTATATGATGAACTCAAAGTGTTGACACCAAAAATGGCACATAGATATTGTATTTTAAAGTACTGTTAATACTGAGAACTGATAAAGTTCCTTTCTCCCTATGGAATTAAAAAAACAGAGTTCTTTGACTTGTTAGGCTTTACTATGTGTGTTTGTAATCAAGGGGAAACAGAGTGCTTCAGAGCAGTGCTAATCAAAGGCCATAATCTCTCATCAACCAAATTGATAACCTTCTATTTGAGCATGTTAGAGGGCAGACAAAGTTAAGCTGAGATTGCTGTGCTTATGAGGACATCCAGATTCTATCTGACAAATATTTCCCCATTTTGGAAAAAGTAAGCATAATTACCTTGCAAAACATATATGAAGTTTAGCTAATTGGGATTCTATGTGCAAACTGGAAACAGATGGTAACTTCCAGCAATCTAGCCCTAGTCGAGACCAGATATTAAAGACATTCCTGGTGGTAAAAATAACCTCAAAATTTGGGCATCCCTTTATACCTTAATAAATGAAACATAGAGCTTTATATTTCAGAAGTTATTTTCATACATATATACATATATATATCTAAAACAGAGTGGAAAAAAATATCACCATCTAACTAGAGTTTAAATACATCTTATGTGATGGAGGATGTTTTCTTCCTAGTGTAAAATTCTCATCTTTGTTTCTTGTCCAGTTTCAGGCTTGTGTATTGTGAACCAAACTGTAGAATTTCATAGCAAATCTACACTAAATTTGCCATTAAATTACCAACATTATTGGTTCTAAAGGGAAGCAGCAGACTGAGTCTGACTTTGCAGATTAAACTGGCCAAAATGTTAATAAATGTGAATTGAGGAACCATTACCATATTGCCGTAGAGAGAGCAAATGAATGCACAAGACTTTTGGCTGAATAGACATTTGAATACTCCAGTTACTTAAATTTGCATGCTGGAAAGGCTTTTGGAGCACTGAAAATGATAGTGCTGAAAATAAGTTATATTAACAAATGTATTTTCTTCATGGAGCTTCCCTTCACGAACAATAAAATGTAAAACAGGAAGAAAATAGTTTGGTTTTTTAAATTTTTTTAATTAAAAAATTATTTATCATTACTATTGCATTGTAATATATAGAAAATGTAG
This sequence comes from Acanthisitta chloris, assembly GCF_000695815.1. Lineage (NCBI taxonomy): Eukaryota > Metazoa > Chordata > Aves > Passeriformes > Acanthisittidae > Acanthisitta > Acanthisitta chloris. The sequence goes on along the minus strand of NW_008658572.1, from coordinate 83,818 downwards.
CACACTTAACTTTGGCCAATAAACTACTGAGGCAGATGTAATTTAATACTATCATTTTATGGGGAAGATTGCTTTATTTTGGCTGCTGTCATTCTGGATTTGTATATATCAAGTTTCTGTGTAATGTAGGGTGAGCTGTTCCAAAAAAATACTAAGCAACACTAATTCTGTTTTACTAACAAATATTTGCCTGTCTCCTACTCACTAATTGTCTTACTCTTTTAAGGGGTTTAATCTTACAAAAGTTTACTTCTTTAAAGGGCTGGGTGAGATTGAAAGGGATTGATCACTGGTTTGGAACATATTGACAGTGACAGTTATATAGGGACAAATTCTGTCACAGTTTACACACTGTCCAGACCCATTACTGCATGAGTGAAAATCAGAGCAGTTGGCCTTTGGACTCTCTGTGAGCAGGGGGACTATTAAACATGAAACTTCCTTATCTCTTCTCACTCATATAATTCTTTAGGCTTCTATTTTTAGGATTTTTGCATAAGTAAGTGATCATCTGTTCCCTTTCATTATTCCTCAGATGCCTAAATAAATACCTTCGCACATTTAGGCCTTCATGTTCATTATCAAGAACATCAAACTAAAAGAAAGTAAAATAAATGATGGGGCAACAGAGAATCAAGTGAGCTGTATTTGGTGGTTCATAATTTATCAATTCTTTGATATTTTTGAAAGACCTGAAAATACTCAGTTGAAAATCAAAACCTGAATTTAAGGTATTTCATATTGAAACGTAACCAAGCAGAGAAAAATGCACACTAGTGACAAGTATCATTTCACTGAAAACACACTTTTTCTCTTAAAAACCCCAAACAAGGTAACATGATGCAAAACTACTGATGAGTTCCTATTACAAGAAATCTCTCCATCTAGAGTAACTACACATAAGGCAACTAGTAATAAAAAAATCACAACCCTTCTCTGTCAGACTAAATTATATCCCCACTAATATGATTTCCCAGATTAAACTTTCTGCATGCTGGATAGGAAATCTTATGGCTCAAAGATAAAACAGAGTTAAGTGGTAATAATTTCTTTCTTTGTAACCCTAGATTGACTTACCCCTTATCAGGGAGAACCTTAAATTGTTTCAAACAAAAAGCAGAGGTAGTTAGTAGAGCTCTTAGATCAAAAGCTAGCCTAGGTCTGCACGTGGGGGCCAGTCGCCTGCTACAGAGACTGGTGAGTGCTGCCTTCTGCAACAGGATACATTCTGAGCACTTTAGAATTAAGGTTCTGAAAAGGAACAGCCTGAACAAACCACATTTTGAACACTGTTAGGTTTATATTTTTCCAATTGCTCCAGCTAAAGTTGTCTAAAACCTGAGAGCAGCTTCCTTAAGTGATTAATTCATATAAATTTCTTAAGGCTTAATAGTTTCTTAGGCAAGTGAGTGAATTGTGTGCACTGAGATTCTACTCCTAGTGACGTGGCCTTGTATTGTTTTAATTACGGATATTCTCATTTAATGCGTTGTATCATTTTTTTGTTGGATAAACAACAAAAAAATCCTGTTAATATATCATGAAACTCACTGAGGCTAAACGTCTCCCATGGAAGCACAGCCAACCTGGCACGTGTACTTGCCAACAGCTATAAAAGTGCTGTTTGCATGTATAATATTGGGTCTGGCATCCAAAAGTTGCAATATTTAGTGTTTCTTGACAGATCACCAGGCAGACTTCAAGGTTCAACTCACCTCCCAGCTACTACTACTGTCACGTTACGCTCATCCCTCTCCCATGTTCAGAGGCTGAACAGACTGAGTGTAAAAGCAGCTCAGGGTGTTGCTAGACTCACATTAGATATTTTCAGTTTCCTTCCCAGCTACCCTGCTTACAGTCACTCATTTCTACAGACCTCACTACAATCAGCAGGAGGGAACAGTTTGCTTCAGCCATGCCACTGCCAAAGCAGGTTTAAACAAAGAGACTTTGCACAGGAGGAGCAGACGTGGTCACATAATCTCTCCTGTTGACTATGGTGTCCAGATGGTAACCTCAGTGTAAGAGGTGGAACAGTAGTGAAACTGGTTGAGGTTGCATTACCATATGTTAATGTCAGCACTAATTAACACACATTTTATGTGGCTCGTTTGTCACATTAAAATAGCAAAAGATACAGTGAGATTTTTCTCCAAGGTAGTCTCAGAAATGGCCTCTGGTCCATATGCTTTAAGGTACAAGACACAGAACTAGAAGTAGCATTGGTTTGACCCACAAAGGCTGCTTTTGTCTTAATATCTTCTATAGTTTTATTCTGACCCAAGTCTGTTCATGAATAGTATCTGTCTGACAAACCCTTACTTATGGGCATGCCCTCAGGCACATGGTGGGATTCTGCAAGTTGGACTCAGTGATCCTTGGGGGTCCCTTTCAACTCAGGCTATTCTGTGATTATATGCATTTCCCTTCTTGGTTTTGTTTGGGGTTTTTTTTGCGAGGGGGTGAGGTCGGAGGAAACATCTCCTGATGTCTGCATGATAGCGACGGTTCACAATTGCTGACCTGGTCTAGCTAGTCCTATTGGAACAACCTCCTGGAACAATTGTACAGAAGTTCAGAGTGCAGTAGCATATGTGGGTCTCAGAATAGTTGAGATAAGGAAATTTTTAATTTGCCTGATTAAGTAATTTTTTTCTTACAGTCATACTGCTACTATTCAGACCCATTTTTACTTTGATTTTAATATCCTTTTGTTCCACTTTTCATTACCATCATCTTAATGAGATTTTAAATCCACCCTGCAATGGTTTCTCTGAGACCATGTTCTTTGGAGAAATAAGCCACAATACTGGAAACAGGGAGTTTTTTGAATTCTCATTTCAGCTTTGTGACTGATTCATGAGACTTTGAACAAATCCTGTAAAAATCTGTGCTGTCTCTAAATTGAAGATAACAGCAGCCTTATAGGAATGCTTCTAAAGTAAACTATGTAAAATTCTATGAAGACTAAAATTATGATGTATTAGTGTTTTTGAAATGCTGCTTTAGGGATGGAAAAGCATGTTAGTGAGCCTTGGGTGTAAAGAATGAGTTATGTTTCATGGCTGGCTCGAAGTGATCTCATGTCAGTCAGAACACATGGGATACAAGTGCAGTCTGTGTGCAGATGAGGTTTATTCTTTCTTCATGTGGTGCTTCATGAGGAACAAATACCTGCTCTCACCTAGTTCTGTGAGAAGGTCTGTTCTAGGACTCCTGCAGGACTCAATAGGGACAACAGTGTTGATTTTCTATTCATAACAGTTGTACTTTGAAGCCTGAAAAGGAGCATCTGGCCCCCTCTGACCTACCTGACCCACAGGTGATGCTGTGCTGTAGTCTAGGGTGCATTGCCCTAAATGTGGCTGTGAGAATGCTCGGAGTTACTTCTCTTCAGGACCTGCAGTGCATCCAGAAGGAAGGTGTTGCATGCCTAAGTATTGTTCAGACATACATGTGAGATATTGCCAAATTGTGCAGTGAAATCTGAGATCTGAAAATCTTTATATTGTGACAGGTCAGACATCCACTGCAGATGATTCAAACAGTCCCTGCCCTGAACAGCTTCTGAGTGTTGCAAGTTGAATGGAAACAAGGCATTGCTCTGAGATAGGCAAAAGTTATTTCCTTTTATTACATGGTTCTCGCGGATTTTTTTCCTTAGAGATACTTTTGGTGGAAGCCTAAACTCTAGGAACTTGTCTAGTAAAATGTGAGGTTTTTCAGTTTCTAGTAATGAAGTCACACATATTTATAGTATTATCATCTAAGAATCCAAGTAGCAATTACTAATTACAAAGAAAGGAAAGATACTCCTCATTTTAGTGAGGAAATGGAGCCTGATGAATTAAAGAGACTTTCCCTGAATCACAAGAAACTTGATGTGGAGCTAGAAATTGAGCCCAGACCTCCTGACATTCGGTTCACTGTTTCAATCCCATGACCATCTTTTTCCAAGTATCCAATATGTACACAAGGCTCTCCAGTTTAGTCTTCACAGTAGTTTCCAATGAAACTTTGCCCTTTCACTCATTTTAGCAAAAAGGGAAACATTTGCCCATTTGTCTCAATAGTAAGTAGAAACTGCTCTCTATACAGATGACGATTTCCTCTCCATTCACATGCTTCTCATCCCAGTATTAGAAGGCCAACAGTGTCAGCAAGGGCCTGTTTAAATTAGAAACCAAATAATATTTCAGGGATGCCTTGGGCTGTCTTGTGGAGAGGGTTCTTTGCAACCCTTGCCAGTTATTACTTGGTGGTCCTGCCAATCCTTGCTAACTTTCAAAACAGAAGTTGCTCAAGCTGGAGCAGCACTGTAGCCCTGCATATGCAGCTGGACAGCTGGTGAGTTGGGATGAAACACGGCCCAGTGCTTAACCAGGCACAATCCACCAGGCCATGTAAAGGGACAGGGGAGTGGCACTGTCCTAATTGTTAACATTCCTCTTCTGCAAGACTTCTCCTGATATTTATTTAATAAGCTTAGGCTCATAAAGTCTAAACAATTTAAGCAATCAAGTGGTAGCTGATGTGTATGTGGAGATAGAGATGCAGCCAGACTAAGTGAAGGGTGAAATGCTTAATTCCTGGCTTTGCAAAGCTTTATCTGGCAGTTGCAGATGAAGTAATAACTCAGGCAGCTGTGCCCAAGAGTGGAATATACATTGCAAGTACCTCAGGAACTGCACTTCAGGCCAGGTTTGTACAGCCACAGCTCCTATTTAAGTGTGTGTGTGACCCATCTGCTGGCACAGTCTTCTAGGCCAGTGAGTAATGTTCATGAACTCCAGTCTGATATCTCCTGCCAATGGCTACAGAAATTAGGGATGTGGTATTGCTGTGTTCTCAGAGGAGCAAAAGGCAGTTTCAGCAGAACTGGCTGAAACATGCAGGCATCCCCCATCCCACCAGCTGATGTTTGGAAATGGGCACACCTCCACATGTAGGAAGGAGTGAGCATCTAGAGACTGCTGTGTGTGGACGTTTGTTCCTTTCTGTGGAGCTGTTGCTGAGTATTTTAGCCTTAAATGGGGAAAAAGCATCATTACATTCATTAGCATATAATTCAGAATTATTTCCAACTTGTAGTGGAGCAGGGACATACAGTGACTGGATATTAAACTTTCATCAATTGGATGAACAGGTCTGAGGTTCAAACTGGAAAGAGGATTTCTTGGAGTGGACATGGGACAAAGGAGGAAAAACAATTTTTGATGTACCTGGGAGATGGCTTTTGTTAAAAAGAAAGAACACCAAAATATGTGATGTCTCTGTACTTTCTCGAGAAAAACAGAAGAAACATTATTTCAGCTCATCTGTAAAACACACAAAGGAAAAGCAGTGCAGAAAAGGAAAGTATTTTTGCCGATTGTACTTTCGATGTTCTCTCATTAGTGCTCTTGTTCTAGTAAGTGGTTACTTACCATACTTGCTGCAAAGATATCCACTCTGCGTAGTTTTAGAGTAATGTCAATGTTCTTTTGATAACTTCTGCTTATCATCCTAGAGCTTATTGGCCATAACTGCATTGTGAGCTGAGTAAATTGGTTGTTAGTGCATTTGCAAACAGTTCAGCCTGACTGGATTCATCTAAGCACCAATTTTACAACTTTGTCTGTGGTGCCATTACAGAACCTGAGCGAGCAAGCAGGCAGGCACCCTGCACATACCTCTCTCTCAGCATGGTGATTTACTGCCTCTATCTGCTGCCTTTTACAGCTGTGTGCTGGCTAATGTCCCTGTCTGGCTGGTTAGCTTGTTTCAGTCCTGCAATGCTACATCCTTACTGTGGAATCTGAATCTGACTTTGCCACCAGACTGGAAAACGGCCTGCAGATTTTCTAAAGTTCTTTTCCTATCTTCCCTGTAGTTACCTTGTGCTTAGGAAAACAAAACTGGTAGGTTACATTGTGCTTAGAAAAACAAACTGCTAGGGGTCATAATAGGTGGACACAGATACTTTCCTTTTGACCCACTTCTTTTTGACCAGTCTATGTTCTGTGATCATTCTCCAAGGCTTCTCTTGTGTTTTGTTTTGACTTAGGTGAAAGCTTTACTGGAAATTATTATTTCTGACAGTTATGACAGTGATATTCCACCCTCCCATAGTATCCTCTGACCTGCAGGTATCAGAATGCACAAAGATATGCCTAAAATGTCACAAAAGAATGCACATCACGTATAGTTACGAATTAGTTCAGATAAGCAGTGCAAGCAGACTACATTATCTCAAAGAGAAGTGACAAGCACTGCTGATTAGAATATTTGCAGTGAGAAAGGGTTTCTGAGTAATTTCTGATTATGGAGGCTGTGCACTAAAATAGTATAGAGTAACAACTTGCCATTTTTCTGTCAGCTGTTGAGCTGCACATGCAGATGGATTCAACTAATAAATCAACAAAATACTGGCTATTGGGATGGAAGGGTTTGAAGTGAACGAGGAAGGTGGGAGGAGGACAGCTACAAGCATTAAGCATCTAAACAAGGATACTCTGAAAAGTATCTGGCTATGGTGGGTCCTGTGGAGGCTGAATAGTTGGTTCTTTCTTACTTTATAACAAGAGGCAAAAAGGGGCCATGCGGCATCCTGATTGATACCAGCTTACACTACAGGATGTGTGAAAGAGGATGGTTTCACAACTCTGTCATTATTTCCTTTTTCTTCTCACTTGTTCATATGTAAAGAAAATAAAAGTATCATCCTTAACCCTGGCTGGAGGTTCACATGTTAATATTTTTTCAGGTGGAACTTGCAGAAATTTGCACAAAGAGTGAGCGTTATATTGGCACAGAAGGTGGAGGAATGGACCAGTCAATCTCTTTTCTGGCAGAAGAAGGAACTGTATGTGTATCTTTCTAATCTAAACTAACAATGTAATATTAATTTACGCAAACAAAAAATACCTTCATATATATCTAGCAGAAAGATAAGAAACTGGAATACCTTAGTAAGCAGTCTAAGCACCATTGGTATGCAAGTGAAACGGGAATGAAATGTGTAAACCTGTGTACAATCGAGTATGACAGGTTTGAATGAATCAGATGAGGAAAATGAGAAATGTCAAGAAGGAGGAAGGAAAAGATGTGGGCAGAGATTTACTCTAGAAGAGCACCAGGTTCCACACTAGTTGGCTAAGTCACTGCTGGACTTAGAATGTGTCCCATATAATGAAATCTGAATGGTCGGCATGTCTTGTATTCAGTGCAAATGGGATAATTATTACAAAAATGCTTTCTTGAAACTTCTTATACCCAAACAGTTCTAGGAAGTTTTGCCAGGTTTAGTTACAAAGACAATGGAGACGTTTTTTCACCAGTTTTGCTAATTCCAGACAATTCTGTGGCTGGATTCTGATGTAGAAGGCATTTAGCTGTCTTAAACGTGGTGACAGAAGGTGGACTGGCTATGATAAACAGGACCTGCCAAGTTATGCATGAGTGCTCACAGTGGAATTTGCAGTGGAGTCCATCCACTGTCCCAGAAGGTGCACAGGAATGTGACTGTTCAAACCTCAAAGCTGTCAAAATACTTTTATTGAAATTACTGTAGTGTTTCATGACAACCTTTAGGTTCCTTATAATTGTGGTATTATATCTCTACAGATTTTGTTCCTCAATGCCAAATCTTGGATGAGCTTACACAGAAATAAAAATATTTCCTAGAATTACACCAAACATTTAGTGCCATCATGAAATACATGTATTTTTCAATTTCACATCACCTGGACCTACTCTACACCTTTCCTTCATGTTCATACTCCTAGTAGTAAAATCACAGCTACACAAACAATGAAGGAAACAGCATATTTTCCTGGCATACACAGAGAGGGTCATTTAAGTGGAAGCTTTTCTGATATATAGAGGTGGTGATCAAAAGGACAGTGTTAGAAAACATTAGAAAAGAAATTGTGGACAAACCAGAAAATATTCTTGCTTCAGTGTACTTGCAGCTGAATGTAGTTCTGGCCTCCCATCTTAAAAAAGTATACTAGAATGAGAAAAGTACAGTAGAGGACACTGAGATTAATCAAACCTTTTTTTTTTTTTTTTTAAATGAGCATTGACTGAATAATTTAAAACTTTTCAGCCTGGAAAACAAGAATCTTTGAAGGTGACAGTTTGAAGCTTGGAAAAACCCCTAAATGAGTAAAGAGGAGGTAAATGAAGAATTTAGTGTTCTTCATAACTGAAGAGCTAATAGAAACACAATGACATTAGCAAGCAGCTTGTTAAAAACAAACAAGGAAGTCTGGTTTTTTTTCCAAAACATTCATTGTTAAATTGAGAAATACCATACATTGTGGAAGGCAGAAGTTTATAAAGGGTTCAAATAAGACCTTCTTGGATACACTAATAGAGCATTAGCCTATTTGTAGCTATTAAACATAAGAGTCAGATGTTTCTTCCTGTGTAAGTATAACCACTGTAATCTTTGCTTATGGGAAGCTGGAAAAATATACCCCAAAAGAGATTGCTTTGTGTATGTCCTATTTTTATATTCCTCCTAAATAGCCATTTATGGCTACTGAAAGAATCAGGACACTAGACCAACTTAGTGGTATGTTCTGATCTAACGTAGCAGTTCTTAAAGGGCATATTTAAGTGTAAGCAACTCTGTCTGCCTTGATAGTGATTCTGTGACGTGGTGCAGAATCTCAATGGCAGAGAGTAACACACATGCTGTACATAATGTACAAGCAGATTTGTCATTGTTTATTTAGCACTCTAGCTGCTCAAGGAACTCTCTGGGGGTAAACAATGCCAAAACCAGTAAGATGTCTCTGCTTGCAGAGTTACAGTCTATTCTAAGAAGCCAAAGCAGGGCACATGATTTACAACTTATCCCAATGAAAAACCAGATGTGAATTTAATCTCTTGATTACATTACATCCTGAATTATTTAATTAATGGATGCCTAGATTATTCTATGAAAAGGTCACAAATGTTGGGAACATCTTACCCAGCCTGTGTAAGCATCTGTGAGGCAAGGCAGTCTCCTATGTCAGACAGTAACTGCATTTTTAGATACAGTTTTATGTCATTTCTCTGTTTGATTGTCCATATGTAACATGATCACTGTCTCCAGTCAGTCCTAAAATGTTGGTACTATACTGTACCTCAGTGAACTAATCTTGATCTAGTGGAAAATCAGAAGACTGAGGGAGAGATGGACACTGATGAAGGGGCAGGGAATGCGAAGCCCCTTGTTTCCATGGCATGCACATTAGCTGCAGCCAGGCCTGGTACTCTTCTGTAGATCAAAGAAAAACTGTTGTCTTAAACAGGCAAGAAAAATAGGTTGGGTGGGGTTCTGGGAAACGCTGAAAAAACCCAAAGACTTAATGGAAACATTTTAAAATCCAGCTACAGGGAAAGGTTTGCAATGTATGTGTAACTTGACCAATGAGGTTAAACCTCTTTTCTCACTGTTTCATGTCAGTTTTCTTTCCTTAACTGTCCCTGGATTTTCAAGAGAAAAAACATGCAAATTTGCATTTGATTTATAGAACTAAGTGCACTGTTAGCTAGTAGTAAATTAAAACTAACCATTCATTTTTCTTTCAATAGGCCAAGTTGATAGAGTTCAGTCCACTGAGGGCAACTGATGTTAGACTTCCAAGTGGAGCAACGTTTGTTATTGCTAACAGTTGTGTTGAAATGAATAAAGCAGCAACTTCTCATTACAATATTAGGGTAATGGAGTGTCGGCTGGCTACAAAGGTAAGGCATGGCTTATGTCAAACTCTAATGAAACCTTCAACTAAATATGTTGCTTTTTTCTACTTCTGACCAATTGTGTCTTTAACACCTGGCTAGGTGCTACTTTAAGTATCATTTTTCTTTCCAGAGCCAGACACCTCCATCTGCAGGAACAGAACTCCTGCCAAGCCTAATGGAAGTGCAAGGACTGTGCCCTTATATAGAAGATTATGTCATTTAGTTCTATTAAATTTATTTTGTATTATATTTCAGTGGGGGAAATAAGTCTGTTTTTCAGAAAAAAAGATATTCTCAGTTAATAAGATAGACTGTTTCTAATTAAAGACAAATAATGACAAATAATGGAAAGCAACCAGTATGGTCATATGTTTATATGTATATATGGCAATAGATGTGTATTTTCTAGGATTTAGAGAACATCAAAGCTACTCATTGGAGGCCTGGAAGTAATATTGGAAATGCTGAATAGCAGCATGTATGTCAGTGTAAAGTTTAAGAACAGGCTTGAATCGAATCCCAACATTTAGGCTGCACTGCCAGTTTGCAGCTGGAAATTGTCTCTAAAATGTACGGAAATTGAACAGGAAAAAATCTAAATCCTGCTTTAATTCTGAATTTTGTAGACCATACATTCAGAAGTATGTAGATTTAGGTTTGAGGTTTTTGTAGGAAGACAGTGCATTTTGATTTGATTTGAGTAAGTGAGGAGTAAGCATAAAGATTCACTGCAGTTATACCCAAGAGTGTGTGCTGTGTGAAAGAGTAGAATTTGGGTCACAAAATCTAGATGAAAGTTTTGAGAACTGCAGTATGGAATTCCTTGACACAAATCATTTGGCCAATACTGGAGCAATAGTCAAGAGTACTTCGAACATCTGTTGGTATCATGATTCTATAAAAAATTATTTAAAAAAAATTTTCATTAGTGTGAAAAAAATAGTTGAAGAGATGATCAAGTACTGACAAAATGTATTATAAAATAATGTGTTGAGATATTTTTCTAGGAGGGAAGCTAAACTATGGATGACTTTTTAAATGGGTTTTAACTCAAGTATGGAGAGCTTCATCTTAGTTGTGTATAACATAAGGTAAAACATAGCACCAGTGACCACAGTTAAAGCTGTTGTCACTGAAGTTAATAAAAAGATTCCTATGCCATTAAGCAAAAAAAGATAAGGGCCTGTCTGTGTGTAAGTTCTGGTATAACTGATAAAACTCTAATGTAGGATAGTTAATTAACTAAATATGTATTTTTAGGAAGAGCTTCTTTTGGAAATTTTTTTTTTGCAGAAGAAATAGAGAGGCTTCACAGATGATCTGTTCTAAAAGGCAAAGTACAATGAGTGCACTAAGCTGTAAGATCTTTTTTAATATTGTTCCATAACCAGATTTTGTGAATTCAATCACAGTTTTCTAAATTGCTTTAAATTATTAGTCCTGTGCAGTAAACTGAGAAGGTAGTAAGGAAAGACCTTTTTTTCTTACTTTCCTGTTAGCTATGATGCAATCTCTAAAAAGGTACTTTTAGCAGATGCTTGATTGTAAGGAGACTAACAACATACACCTGTCTGTTTTTAAACATATGCTACCCAGATGGAAAGCTGCACACACTATAAAAATATGTTGAGCCAGGAAAAGACTGTCTTTAGGAAGAGGTCATGGTGGGGTGAAGGAGGGCAGGTATGTAAGTGGAAGCAGGGAAGTCTTTTAAGCACCATTAAGCTAATGGAACTATGGAATAACATGCTGGGCCTTGCAATAATGCTTTAAAAGAAATTCTCATTGTAAGTGCCTTAGGATAGGCTTTTTTCCCCCTTTTCTGCTTTAGGTAATTCTAGGATTTCATACTGCTTGCAGAAAGCTCTATGTAAGTAAAGATGCCAGCACAACATATCCCTGCTGGCATTGGTGCTGAACATTTTGATATCAGTCTGCCCTACAGCAAGTGAGCTCTTGATCATCCTCACAAAATTATCTTCTTGAGATTCTGTTCCTTTCCCTTCTGGACAGTCATTCTTTTGCTTGTTTTTTTTCCCCCTCCCCATTTCTCTATTCTTGCAGCAGCCTCCAAGTGCTTTCCTGCACTCTATTAAACAGTGTGTTTAAAGACTCGTGTTCTGCAGAACACTCACAATTCCAAAGGAAATTAACTTGTGCCTCATACTTGAGAAATCTCACACAGTAGGTGCTGCAGAATGAATGTGAGCATTGGTGAATGCTGTGCTCTCCCTGCTTCGCTGTGTGTGGTTTGCTTCACTGTTTGCTGTAGTGTGGTGCCAAGAATGTCTGCAACTGGAATGCCATACAGTTCATCAACTAATGTTTGTTAAATGTGGAAAGATGCTCAGATGGCATTATAGAAATGTAAAGTGTAAGAAAATTATGTTGCCATACAAGTGTTCCTGGACTTCCTCCTGGTCAGACTTTCTTTTATTTATGTTGTCCCATTGTTTACCAAGTATGTTTTCCTCTCAGTTACTGTCAGGGCTGCAGTGTGCCTGTGTTGAACAATAAAGGACAATAAAGCCCACAGATGCTATGTCCTGGCAGTTAAGAGCCAGCTGCATGATGTCCACATCTTTAATCCATCTAGTCAGAGATCAGCAAGAAAATATCCAACTGTAGGAGCATATTGGGATTACTTTTGTACATTAAATGGATGGGATTTTTCTTCTCATTTCTGTTCTGTCTCCATTACAATTTGAGCTGCTGCAGCTAGACTGTTCTCAAAACTCATTTGTTTGCCCATAATATTTTTCCCAGTGCTGTTAGAATTGAAACTTTGGTATAAGCAGGATAGACCTTTCCAGCAAAGCCATGGGGTCAGTTTCCATGTGGAGCATTTGACCTGTAAAGCCTCAGTGCATTTAGCTCACCTGAGATGCAGCATCTCCCCTGGAGTATACAAACAGGAACAGATGTGACGATGCATGTGACACAGATTTCTGCAGGGGAGTATCTGTTAAAAAAAGAAGCAGAACAATTTTTGTTGCCTTCCAGAACATTATTGTTTCTAAATTCTTAGTTCTGTTTAACTTTTGGTAATAAAGTCTGGGGGATGCTGAATATTAGGATTAAAGCATGAGGAGGAACATTTCCATTCATTTAGTATCTTGAAGCAGATCTGTCACAAACATGCACCAACATAAGAGATATGTAAGTAAAACGAAGCAATAATTGTTATCTAACTTATCAATAAGCTAAAATAGAATTACATAAAGGCTGTGGAGTTCTAGGGACTCAGAGCCTTTGAAAAGAAATCTAGAAGTGACTTAGTCTTTTACAAGAAAATTATCTCACCCTGATTTCTGCATTAGCCACTAGACCATGCTGCTTCTTTCTCTGCCACTAAACATATAAAGCCATGTTTTAAATGGCAACAGAGTTTCATGACTAGGATTTTGATTGGATTTTGTTTGTTCTGCTCTGCTGAGCCTCACGTAAATCTCAGCAAGTCACTAGATGGCACCAAAAGTAGTTAATTTTTATATACTGTAATAAAGCAAAACTGGAAGAGCCTCTGCAAAAGCACTGTTGGAAGAGAGTGAGAATCTAGACCAGACAGTTGGGCAGCAGATCTTCTGCTTAAATTTTGTGCTGTAACTTTGCACAAAACAAAGCAAATGCTTTTCAGGCATGTATGTAAATCCCATGACTTTTTTAACCCAGGAACTTAAATTGCTTTGCTGAATTGAGCCATAAATGATTTCAAACCAATCTCACTCCAAATGAAACAAATAACAAAACACACTGAGGCAAATCTGGGCCCTGTTTTTAAGAGGTCTAAATGCTGATTTGTATAGGAAAAGGATTTCATTCCCTGGTCTTGTTGCACTTGTTTAAACTCTCTGCAAATATACAGCCTGGTCTGGCATACTTGGAAGTTTTAATCTCAATTTAAATGGTGCAGAACTGGAGATACCACGTGCCCATGAACACAGTAAAACAAGTTTGGTGTGTACCTGCTAATCTGCGTTTTTGTAGCAATCTGTTGAGATTAAAGGTGGTATGTCAATAGGATCCCACAAGGACCACTTATTATTCTTCTATAATACATAACATCAACAATATTTCACCTTATGAGCAAAGCTGCTGTCTTCAACTGTTTTCATTGAGAGCATCAACACATAGAGCAACCTTCCAGAGAACAGCCTGTGTGACACATTGCCTTTCAGGATGCTCGTGTGTTGAAGTAACTACTGTCAATTGCCAAAACATGACAAAGATACACAAAGCATGACATCATTGCCAGGAGTGAGGAAACAGATACATCTATAACTAATTAGCATCACAGAAACCATGTAGGAATGGAACAGATTCTGACCAACACATCAGAACCTTCCTCTAAAGGCTCAAAAGTTCCTTTAAATTGGATGTTAAAAGAAGGTATTTAAAACTTACTTTAAACTCTAGAGACTGAGAAAGGCTATGGTTATTCTCCACACAAATCTTTTGACGACTTCCATGTTTTTAAGGCTGTTAGGAGAAAGGGTTTTAATGACAACCTCAAGTGTTCATCAGAAAATTCCAGGAACATATTGGAAAGGTCAAACTGAGTTTTAAATGTGAGTGCAAATTCTAATAGTACAGAAATAGACTTTTTAAGGACTTTTAGTGTTACCATAGCATAGCATTTATATAAACAGTTGTCCAAATGGGACTGTAAAAAGTTACTAAATGCTTGAAGCAATCAAGTCCACGGAAGAGGATAAATCACTGATTTGATATCATACAAATAATGCCAGTAGGGCTTTTGCAGACAGTGTCTGATTTGAGGGAAGAATATCTGTCATCCACAGACCTTTCATAACTATTCATAACATAATGATTGCTGCTATGCAGTGATAGAAAGTAGCTCCTGTTGGTTCCCAGTTAAGAAGTGAAAATGGGCCTTAAATATACTTGCAGACAACTAATAGTTTTAAACAAGAAAGCAGAATATTTTCTGGCTTACTCTTTTTTTTTTAAATTTTAGCTTCTCTCAAAGTCAAAAGGCTTGGACTGGGAAAAAATGTTGAGACTCCATGATGTGCAGACCAAGCTAGGAGTTAGCCTAGAGGAAATGCTGACCATTGTCGAGGAGGTATTACATCCTGAGCCTTACAGCACAGAGGAAATTTGTAAATGCCTGGGAATTAGCCTGGAGGAGCTCCGCTCTCAGATCCTCAGTCAAAACATGCAGGATGGTAAGCATATATGAACTGGTGGGGTTTATTGTACAATGTTTGTGTTATATTGAAAGTTTCTGTATTCATAAGTAGTGCAAGTGGAAGTCTTGCCAGAATACTTCTCCAGAATCTTGGTTGGCAAGTGAAAGAATTGAGATCATCAACAACTGATATTTTCATTCTAACTTCTAACTTAAAATAGAGCAAACTTTCATTGTGATTGAACTTTTTCTAAAATGATGGAAATCACAGAGCTTCTAGCAGCAGTGTTTTAGGTTAGCCTGTGCTGTTTGAGTCCTCTCTAAGTAACCCAGGTTTTATTCTAGGGAAAAAGTCTAAACTAGGCTTCCTTTTTAGGCAGTAGCTATAACAAAACCAAACATTTTGGATGGTACAGTCATTAAAGTGAATCCTGTTCACTCTCACTTAACTGATGTTAAAGACCAGCATAAAGGGGCTTGTGTTTCTGTTTTTGAACTGGTAAGTACATGATCATTTCATAAAACCTGCACTGGGCAGCAAGTCATTTAGGTCTCTCCTGAGAAAGAAGCTTCTGTCACTGTCAATATGTCCTTATCTATTGGGAAAATGCTATGGAGGTGAACAATTCACTATTTAAACTATTTCCCATGGATTATTGTTTATGATTAGACCATGCAGTGGTGAGCATTGTCACCCATGGAATGGATGCACATAGTAGGGTTGCTAATAGTACCGAATAATAGAGAATTTATTAAATAATTCATTTGCATTCAGAACAGGTTTCCAATTGAGATCAGAATCTTTCTTTAAGAACTCCATAGACTCATTCTTCTTTGTTTCCATTCTGTAGCCTTAATACTTCTGCTTTTTTTGTAGCTGAATTATATCCTTGCCAGTCCTTCCTGAGACTGCTTTCAGGAATGTATACATTTGATGTATATAAATCTGTAACATATCTATCTGTACTGAGGCTTATATTTCAATAATCTGACTGTCTGGAGCGATTGTAAATTTGATATATTGACCAAGGACCAGGTCCTCAATCTATAACCTGTTTTGCACCCCAGTGGTGTCAGACAGTATGAAACTATCTTATTATCTAATTACACTGCCAGAGGGTACCAGGATGGAATAGGATATCTTAATCCAGCTCTTGATCTCTGTGGAAAGAGTTTTGGTAACTCTGTGCTGTCTATCCATGAGGAATCTACTGACCCATGTACCTGCACTCTGCAATGTTTTCGTGGGAAACCACAAGGTTGTAAATCTCTTATGCTGTCCCTGTACTCTCCACTCCATGAAGCAATACAAGACTATTAACTTACAGATGTTTGTACCCCTTATACTTGGTATATAAAACCAAATTCTACACTTCTGTGAAACTGAGTTGTTTATACAGGTTATCTTGACTTTTTTCAAAGTCTGGATGAAAAATTTAGACATAAAATCTATAGAAGAAACTCAGAGGAAATTTTATCCTGTAGCTCTGAATAGCATTTGCAGATGTTTGCTGAACTGAATCTCTTAAGCTTGCATGACTGTGATTTCATTTGATAAGACCAATTAGAATGGGTTATGCTGAAAGCCTCTTTGCATGTACAATATGAAATTAAATAACAGATTTCTGTAAAACTATATGCAAAGAAGAAACAAGACAGACACAGAAAGAAGGAATCTAAATCCACTGTTTGGTTTTGTTACACACTACACAAATTACATGTTACATTGGCTTTGGAAAACCAGAGGCTGCTTGACAAAAATATTTTTCTTATTTCCCCTGTACTTTCCCACTCTGTTTTAATGACAATGCCTCTGTGAGAAAAAACACATTGTCAAATCTGTAACCTCTGCAGAGAATTTCAGAGTGTTTCAACATGAAAACAAACCATATTTGGGGTATCTTTCTTCCTTTGTACACATTTTATCAACTTCTTTGATAAAATATTATCATGTTAAAGGTAAATTATTTACACATGAATTACTATGTAGATAATTTACAGGATTCTGAGTTTTCTCTGTGGCTGAATATAAATTGTCATGAGTTTGGGGTTTTTTGTATTATTCAAAGCCCAGTGATTGTTACAAATATTGTTTTGTCCTGGCTTTGTGTCTCATGTTTATGGATCTGAAAGTGCTATGTAAATAGCATTCTAGCCTTAAGTCTACCTTCCCCTCTCTACTCCTCCAGTGACAGTACTGTGTAAAGTTTTATCAGTATATAAGGATGACCAGATAATAACTCCACATCTCAAAGGCAAATGGTATGGACAGGCTTTGGGCGTCCCAGGCCAGGTCTAGAAGCACATAGCAACTCTGCATCCCTTATATAGGCAAGTACCAAGGACTTCAGCAGTTGCCCACTGTATAGCCCACTTGTTCCCCACATTTGGAAAAGTACAGATGCTGTATAAAGCCACTCTAAACTTCTTGCAATTGCTCCTTGGCCAACTCAAAATCCTGAGTTTAAAGCTCCCTTGCAAATGTTTACACAAGGATTGCACTTGTGGCTTCTGAACATCTCTAGAAAAATAATATTTATTACTTTCTAAGGTGCACTGTGCCATTATTTGGGCTTGGACTTGAGTGCTTCACAGAACATTTGGTGTGTGGTGATTGTGGGACATTAAGTATTTATAAGCTTCACCACAAAAGCATATTCTCCTGTAAAACAGTGTATTCTTATAACCATGAATATTTTTCTTCTTAAATGAGATATTTTTAAACCCATTTTTCCTTTTCATATATAAAACTGTAATCTCATTTTGACATTTAAACTTGGGAATGAAATCTCCATGGGAGGAGCAGGCGACATTCGCTCTGTGGGTTTGGCTGTTTAACTCCTATTTGTCCCCTGGAAAGAGAATTCTAAATCTGTGCTGCAGCCTCAATGACTGATACTTGAACGGGTGTTGATGGTGATCTCAGTGTAAGAACAGTTGCCCTGTTATGTGCACAGACAGGTAAGGGTGAAGGAGGTCCCTCAAGTACTCCATCAGGCTGCTCTGGGGTACATAAACTTTGCCTGTGCATCAGTAATGTCCTACATGAACAGAAGTTATCTCTAAACTGGTAGACCTAAGAGCACTTCCCAGCTTAAGGGTCCAGGTGCTTACTTCAGCCTCAGCCTGATCCATGTTGTGGAGAAACTTGGGAACATACCATCCCCTTCCACGGAGAGGTGTCTGCTCCAGGCAGATCCCACACAGCTACCTAGAGGATGAAGACTTTTGGAGTGTGCCACAGGGTAGGTGCAGGTACTGAACAGTCTAGGTCAGTTGCAAAAAGCCTTGTTAAAGCCAGCATTCCTCTGGAGGAAAAATCACTTTAAATCAGTAGTTACCATACTCTCGAAACAGGTGTCTGCTAAATGGGTCACCGAGTCCAGCGGTGACTCGGCCCCAGGTTTATTTTCAGAAAGGCAGATTGCAAACAGTTACTTGAGCAGTCCCAGTAGAGTAACTGTTCCCCACTTCAAGTAGGGGGTTCACAATCTGGCTCAAATTAAAGCCATCTGGCAGCATTTTCTTATATACATTATGAGCCAGAAACCTTCACCCTCATCATGTTCAATCAGCAGGATGCCTAACAGAGAAGGGTTCTATTCCATGTGAGTAATGGTGGTAGAAACTGTCCCCTACATGATTTTGTGTCGGTGAGTTTTTCCGGTTGTAAATTTCTAACAGTCCCATCAGCCATGTGTAGCTCATTAATCTACAGTGAAATGTATCTTAAGAAGCTGCCAAAGCAACTAGAAAAAAATATATAGCCTGAAGAGGTTGGTGTTTAGCTAAAGGTCAGATAGAATTGTACAGGAAGCCTCTAAAGAAAGGAATCTGCTGAAGTTGAAGTTGTAACAAATAATATGAGTTGCTGAGAAGCCACAACGTTTAATTATAAGAAAAAGAAATCCCTGTAAATGCAGTGGACAGGTTTGCACAGTTTTTGTAAAGCTGAAATTACAAATGTGATCATACAGTTGAAAATCCACAGTAAACTTTTCCCTTATATTTAGTTAACCCACAGTTATTTGGGACTAATAGCCCAGAGTTTTGTTTGTTTGGAGATTTTATATGGATTTTGGACAAACTTTCATTAGTGTTAGTCTGCTGGGTCTCACAAATTGGAAGGTTCTTGCTGCAGTGTGAGCCATTAGTGCCCTGAAAAATGGCACTGTTGTTTCAAGGGCTTTGGTGGTTTGTAAGTGAATTGAATCTACCTGGTCACGAGTGATGTGACAGAAATCCTGTGCAGAGGAGCAAAGCTGGGGTCCAGAGAATCTGGAAATAAGTTGAAGTGGGAGAAACTAGGCCTTTATTATAGTATACTGTATTAGGAAAGTATATGGATATTTTCAGTCTAATTAATTACCTAATTTCCATATATTATAATAGATTTAAGGAGCCACATGCTTTTAAGAATCTGGCATTAATTCTCTAAACCCTCCTTTTGTGCTCTTATTTGAGCACCATATAAGCCAGTGCTGTGCAACACTGCAAGGGTTTCTTTGAGGACTTCAGATTTTCATCTCTCAGAGCACTCCAGCCCTAGCTCAGATATACTCTAACCAGGTGTGGGCCCTCTACTTTTGTTTCTGTTAACCGTAACAGAGTCTGGCTTAGGAAATCAGTCCTTCTTAACTGTAAATACATGTGACTGCACAAAGCACACAAATTCTGATGAGTTTCTTCTAAAATCACAGCCTCTGTAGCACTCTGACACGTCCTATTAACTCAGACTTTATGTGAAGCTAATATACAGGCTCTGATGTAGCAAGGAGATTCCAACAGAGAGAGAATTGTTGGAAGTATCATGTGTGTTCTGCTGTCTTCTATTAGACAGAGATGGTTGGTTGGACTACCCATCCAAACAGGAGACATAGAAGAGGGTGTCTGTATTATCAGAGGCATTTGGTGTTGAAAGCTGAAAATATGTGAATCATTTCGTTATTTTAGAATAAGATAGTACAGAGGTGTTTGCTGTCCAGAAGATAATTTTGCCTGAACAGTCAGAGAAGCAAAGCAAGCTATACAAATATTTTTTTAAACACAAACATGATTTGTTTTGAAATCAAATGCTGCCCATAACCAACCAACAGCCAACGTAAGGATCCCAGCCTTTAACCGATACTAATTTGGTAAATGTCCACAAAGGAGCCTGCAAATCACACACAGCCGCTCCTCACTCGAGAGCTGCCTGGAAGGATTGCATTCCCATGGAGAGGAAGCCAGTGTCAAGGTAGCAAATTCTCCCCTCCACCGAGAGGCTCTCCTGGGAGCCAGCGCTGTCGAGGACACAGCTCAGATCTCCTGGCTGGCAGCCAGCAGTCCAGTGCCCATTCCAGCTGCCAATTCCTAACGTGACCAGCACAACACAACCCCAGAGGTTTTTAAGGTAATCTGGGCAGTGCAGCATTGCTCTACCAAAGGGTGGTCTCCGAATCAATCACAGCCTTTGGCAAGTCTGTTGCCCGACAATTGAAACCAGACATGTTTTCAGTTCATTCTTTGGGTTACTACTGTTCAATGGTGATTTACAAGAGAGTGTGAGC
Organism: Acanthisitta chloris; assembly: GCF_000695815.1. Taxonomy (NCBI): domain Eukaryota; kingdom Metazoa; phylum Chordata; class Aves; order Passeriformes; family Acanthisittidae; genus Acanthisitta; species Acanthisitta chloris. The sequence goes on along the minus strand of NW_008658572.1, from coordinate 63,397 downwards.
TATGGCAATCTCTCACGCAACTTTAGATATTCCCTAAACGAATGCACATTTAGAAATCTCCTTGCCCTAAAACAATAGCTTATAAGAAAAGAATATTTAAAGAGAAACCATCCTTAAAAATAGGCCAAGCTGCCTTTCTTCAGCGCTCAAAAATACCGAGGCACTCTGCAAAACAAAGTGCAACCAACTCCAGCGGCAACAAAATCGGAAACCAAAATATGCTCTTCCTTTGTGATACTCTCAAGTCGACGTTTCTGGGGGGTACTCAATTTTCTCATTTTTGTCCTAGTTTGAAATGCATTCAGAAGGCCTGTTCAAAAGACAAGCAACACAGCATTTCTCAGTAGCAGGCTGTATTGAATTACAAAATAAATAGGAGCAGAAGCAATATCAGCAGTAGCAGAACACTGCAATGTTTCTCTCTCATTTTAGACTATTTTTATTAGACTATTTGTGTGTCTCTCAGCACTGTATTTTCAGCATTTACAGTTGTGAAATACTCCTGAGAAATAAAAAGGGATCATAGAGGTGCTGATGAAGCTTTAGGCTGTAAGGGCTGCAGTCTGGAATGTACATATTGGACCTACTTTTGTTTCCAGTCTTTCAAGGAAGATTTCTACATGTACTTGCAAATGTAGATTGCTGAAAGCATCAGAAGTGGTTCCAGAACTTGGCCATCTTCACGGAACAGCCAAGTAGGAACTCCACGTGTCTGGGTTAGACAGTGAGTTCTATTTTAAATACAGAATTTGTCTCTCTTCTCCTCTTACCTCTATTTGAGTCTTTCATCAGCCATTTTAGAAAGCAAGAGAGACCAGAAGCTGAAATGAGGGGAGAAACCTCACTCTAAAGGAGAATTTATATGTAGAAAGAAAATGAGGTGTGTTCTGAGGTGCTCTAACAAGGGTGTGCTGTGATGAAATAAGGAAACATAGTGCAGTAGGTGCTCCACACAGAGGTTAATGTCCACTGATCTAATATTTACCACCCAAACAGCTCAAGCAAAGCAGTTTAATAATAAATTACATTCTGTCATGCATGCTTCTGGTGAACAATACTTCCTTAATAGTAGCCATGGTATTAAAGCAAACAGAACTATATTGGGAGAGGAAAACAATGAACGAGCACGAGCTTGGGAAAGGCAGATCAATTCTCAGATACTACTTGCAAACCAAACCCTCCTGTAAGGATGAATGGCTTGCAGAGCCTGTAACCACAGCCATCTTCTTCCTTTTTGTGCCCCATTATTCAGGCTTGATGGAGGTCTCTACCCTGAGGGCCACACAGGTTTGGGCACACCCCCAACCCTTCCCAGAGGAATTGCTTCTCATGACATAACAGAAAAATTTTAGCCCAAATCCTTGCACTTGCCTTTGATCTTAGTAGGTCAGTCCTAAGCATAACGTGTCTGGGCTTGACATCTCTTCACAACCACACAGGCAGCACTAACACTGGTGGGTAACATACACCAAAAACAAACCCTGGAAAACACAGTGAAAGCACCTGTGCTCTTCACCATACCTTTAATCCAGTATTATTTACAGTCAGGATGAGCCTGTATCATTGGGAGAATAAATTTGAGAGAGCTTTGTTACCTGTGCATCAGGAAACAGGGGTAAGAGCATTTTTGCTACTCTCATTTTCAGAAGAAATATAATAGGTGGTGGTTTTTGTGGTTTGGTGGCTGTTTTTTTCAAGCAAAGGTCCATCCACACAGTTCCATAACTGATGCAGATTTGGCCTGGAACAGTCAGCCACACACAAGGCCCTGGCCAACAGCTGCCTGCAGGGCACTGGGGACTCTCCAGGTGTTCTCCTGACTCTGCTCTGCTGGAATTTGAAACCTGAGAGCTTGAAATTAATTCCCTAGTGCTGTCACTGCCACCCCTTGAACATGTGCCTTCTCTCTGCAAAGGAAGATGAGAGACTGAGCCTGTTGGCACAGCAAATAACCAGAGTGTGTGCATGAAGTTATCAGCATGAGAAAAAATGTTTACATTGTATTCTGACAAACAGGACACTAATTAGGGCTTTCAAACAAGATGTAGGTGAGCTTGTACAGAAGGCTCTTAGCCTAGAGAATTGTAATATAAAATATGAATTGCTAAAAATATATAATTCTACCATGTCTTTGTATGTTCCTTTTGTAGTGAATATTCATGCATGACTGTAGTACTTAATACTTTGTTTTTGCTTAGTTTCCACCTTTAAGCTCTACCAGCGTGCAAAGCACGTGTACAGCGAGGCAGCCAGAGTGCTGGAATTTCAGAAGATATGCAGTGAAGCACCTGCCAACGCACTCCAGCTGCTGGGAGAGCTAATGAACCAGAGCCATATCAGCTGCAGGGAGATGTATGAGTGCAGCTGTCCTGAACTGGATCGGCTGGTCGACATCTGCCTGTAAGTTCTGACCACAAGGAAGAGTAATCGCCTGTTGAGAATACTGGTGGAATTGATGAGAAAATATGACATCGTTGGCTATTGCAATCTTAAAATGAAAGTATTCTTGTCTCTTATTACAGAATTAATCTCCTGCAGGGACATTACATGGTCAATTGTTTCCCTGCTGACATCTGTGTAATACTTTCAGATGAAAGCTACGGTTTATGGCTTTATTACAGATTTTGCTGTTGGACTGACTCATTGTCACAAGTGTTACGTTAGACTGTTGGCTTTTCTTTTTTAAGTTGTAGAAGTCATAACTGGTTTTCTTAAAACTTCATCTTGTTCTATTTGAATTCTCTTACTTTTTCTGTATTTCTTAGAATTGCAGCATCATAGAATGACTTGAGTTGGGGGGGACCTTAAAGATCATCTTGTTCCAACTCCCCTGCCATGGGCAGGGACACCTCCCACTAGACCAGGTTGCTCCAAGCTCCATCCAATGTGGCTTTGAACACTTCCAGGGACAGAATATCCACAGCTTCTCTGGGCAACCTGTGCCAGTGTCTCACCACCCTCACAGGGAAGAACTTCTTTCCAATAGCTTATCTAAATCTATCCTCTTTGTGTTTCTTAACCATTTCCATACTGCCCCCTGGGAGTTCCGGGGCATAAGCAAGTTGTTCTACAGTCTTAGGTTGCCTTGAAATCATAATGAAATACAGTTGAATGCTATTTGCATTTTTTCAATTAAAATATATGTTTGTCTAGGGTTTCAGGTTGGACTGTATTTCACTGTTTAAAAGATGAGTGTGTTAACTGTTATAAGGGCTAGCACTGCTTCTCTCTGCACTATTCAGTCTCCATCTCTGCCCCAGCATCATTCTTTTCACTGGGATTCCCTGCTAACTCAGTTTGGTCATGATGAAACAAGCCTTCTCAACTCAAAGCACATTCCCTGAGTGTCATTTTGTCCATTCCCTTCTCCCACACACAGGTTACTGTAGCAGCAGGCTGATGTTTTCATGACTCTGCTGCAGTGGATGATGAGATCTGGTACAATCATACTAAGTTTTACATTACACATTCTACAGAGTGTTTCACCCCTACCACAGGGTCAGTGTGAAACAATGTACATATTTCAGTCCCTCTTAATTTCCATTTTTCTGGTACATTTAATCACGGGACAGACATCTTATGCTAGCTTTGATCTAAATTCAGTGCCTATAGAAGGAATTCAGTGGTTGTTGATGATTTTAACAGCAACTTGGGGGAATAAACCGCTGTTCACCTGAGCTCCCAGCCCTGTCTCTGCCCCAGCCACCCTGTCCCAGCTGCTTCCCACATTCCCATCACAGCTCCTGGTGATGCCACCTTCATACTTCTGCTCCACCGTTACTGTTCCTACTTCTCCTTGGAGGAGGGTGTGCTTAGTTTGGGGAACTCTGCCCTACCAGAAGGAAGATGCAGGGTGGCATAAGTGTTTGCAGGCCTGAGGGTCAAGAAATGTTTCAGTGTCTTTTAGAAGCAAATATCCCATCCTCTTTCTATATCTTTCAGACTTAAAGAAAATAAATTGTTTCAATTTGAAGCTAAAAAGAAAGAAATTAATACCTTACCACCTAAAAATGAAGATTACAAAAATATGTAAATATGTCTTTACTAGCAACTGACCTTTTTTTCTTTTTTTTAAGCTAGCTAGTCGGGCTTGGAATGAAAATATGAATTTTACAAATGTGAAATTTACCATATGCTTTTTTACTCCTAGATTTTTTTAAGTTGCAACACTCATTTTCCAGGTTTGTAAATCAATAGTGTATGATACAGATGATTATTTGGGTTAGTCTGATTTCTTTTGCAGACAAGATGGAATGGCCTCTGTGGCAGAAAGCTGCAAACTTAAAACCTGAGCAGAAGACTTTTGGACATTAATAGATTATTTTGCATATGGCATACACGTGCTGTTTTATGATAAAACACAGAGAAGGCTGATAACCATTGGACAGGCTGATAGTAATTGAGCAGAACAATTTTTGATCCTTCTCTTGGGAGCCAATCCAGTGTATATCAGAGGCTGCATTCACTTATTATATCACATAATGCTCACGTAATAGAATAAGCTGTGACAGTCACTCAGCAGGGCAATTCCACCAGTTATCCCAGCTCAGAGGGAAGTGCTGATCTGTGTAGAGAAGAGAGAGCTATCTCCAAAGTCAGCTGAAGACAGAAACTGTGCTCTACTGAATTGTCAAAAACACTGGGCAATAAAAGGTTTGATCCAGTGCAAGGCATCAGCACTGCCTGTTCTGTGACACCACTGACAGGGGAAAAGCCTTGAAACTTAACACTTGCCTTGGTTTTAGGCACAGTAACTACCCAGTGTTGATGCCTCAGACTGCCCTTTGCAGACCTGATGAACCATTGGAAGTGTCCTCACTTAGGTACCAGCTTGAACCACTCTGATAGGGTCTGTTTTCAGAAATACTGGAAAAAAACTATCCTGTCCCACACAGGGGAAAACAAGCAGGTGTAAACTGCTAAGATCTGCACTGCAGCATGGAATTACCTGTGCTACATTTCAATAAACCAGTGTGGATGGTAGTAACAGCCTATTGCCAGTACCAAGCTCAGCATGGGCATGGACATTGTGTCTCATTTCTGCTGAGCTCTGTGCTTTCACAGCTAGACAGCTGCTGCTCCAGCCAGCCTGGCCATGGGGACCTACTGCTTGCAGGCAGTAGCATAGCCACAGAACCCAAAGGAAAGAGGCAGTTAGGATTTTACTAAATTAAATTAAAATTAATCAGAGCATTTCAGTTCCAGGGAGCAAAATATGAATAGTGAAGGGGAAAAAAAAGTGATGTGTATGCCCACGTTACATCAGATTTCTGAGTTAGCAGCAGAAGAGCCCACAGCAGTGTGATGGGCAGAGCTAAGCACCACAGTGTTACTCATGTGAGGTGATTCTTACTGGTATATTAAAATTATTTAATCTGGGAGGGGGAGGTTTACATTCTTTACACAGAAACAAGTACATTGTTTGTCGTTATTCTTTACAGTCTTGTCTCATCAAGAGAATCTCCTAAGAAATGTGTCTTCCTCAGAAGGTTAATCTGTGTCTGTTTCAGCAATCAGATCTCCAGCAGTGTATAGCTATCCCAGCTGAATGCAGCCTAAGCCAGCATCTAATTTTTGGAAACTATTGGGAAAAAAATCTGAACTTTTTTCAAGTTGTAGATTAAAAAAATGAAGGGACATAAAATCACTAGTCACTCTAGGAAAACTTGGCTGATGTGATTAGAGAAATGGCCAGGAACGACATAAATTACATTCTTTCCTCGCGATGATATACAGCTGCCCTGTAACTTTAAAAAGCTTTTCCAAAAATACATTCCACAGAATTGCCTGAGTCTACTGCTGCTCTCTCCTTACAAGGTTTAAACTGTGAAGAATAATCTGCATATCCAGATGTTTTCTGTTTTGCCTAGATCTTTATGTTTTACTGTACAACCTCTGCCAAGAAAGAAAGGGATCCATACTTGCTGTGGTTTAAAGTGCTGAAAACTGTAACCACTAGTTGGTCAGTTGGGTTTTTTTCTTTTTGCAAAGACAGAAGACTCCTACTTTCTCTAACCTACCTCATGCTGCTAACAGCTGTTTTACCTGTTAGTCTTCTAAAGTAAATAACACAGCAGATTTACTAAACAATTAAGGGACAAAAAATGGGATGTGAGCTCCTGAATATATTAAGTACTCTTGAAATTCTCTGAGTCCTTAGTGCTGCACATAACTTTCATTCTCTTATACTCCATCTTTTGGTGCTGTAAATTCTGATAATTTTTGTGTTCCAGCCATGCCCCTTCCATCAGTATTGAACTTGAATAAGACACTTTCAGGCCTGTTCCAAGGACAACCTTTGTGTGTTTGATCTAGATACCTCCCAGGCACCACATCTCCCACAGACATGAAATGAGGTGCTCTGTTCTGAACTGGTGTATCATCAGGTACTCAGTTCTCAGCTGTTACAGCACTGCCCATCAAGTTCCTCAGCAGTAAGCCCCAAGTGTCTGATCATATCACCACATTTGACACTGTTAAGCCACAGTATTTTGAAACACAGTGACTTCAGCTCTGCAACAGGCATATTTTCTGTCTACATTATGCTTTATTTCAACTAAGTATTTTAAAATGACTCAGTAAAAATGAGGCATGAGCATGACCACAGAGAATTATGAAATCAATGAAAGGTTCAGAACAATTCTGAAGGGATTTCAGTTGCCTACCAAAATAAAAGCCAGACACCATCTGAAATACGAAGTTCTGACTGAGGTAACAGACCAAATTAGTAGAGTTGATTTAGCAGACTCTAAAAAGTGGATTGGGCCTTATGAAGTCTATGGGAATTTCCTTATTGTTTGCAACTGAGACTGGATTAAATACTGCTCATTTTAAGAGGTTGCTCCATGGACTAGAAAGTACAAAAATTGCATCAGAGAATGAGTGGCTTACAGGAATAACAATAAGTAAAATAAAACACCAACAGGAAATGCAGAATGAACATAAAATCGAGTCAATATGAAGGGTGGCACCACACAGACACACTGAAGAAAGTGTTTCTGCTCAAGAAGAGATGTGTGTTTAGAATCAAACACATATGTAAGTACTTGCTTGAAATATGACCTAAACCTCTACTAACCCAGCAGTACTCCAGATTCATTTAACATAAAATGCACACATGAAAAATTACGACAGCCCACTCCGAATGAGCTGTCATTTTCCAACGCTATTCACATGATGTTGATCTTTCCCTCTTACACATTCTGGGGCTGGTAAATCTCTCTGTGCGTGGCTATTGGAAACACATCAAAAGTGTTTGTTTGCAAATCAGATTAGATCTCTCATGAGAATAAGATTTCGGATGAGTTTTCTAAATCTGACTGGTTCTGTTCTGACTAGGTTAGAAAAGCCCCAAAGAAAGTTTATTACGTGATATTTTCCTACTTTTTCTGAATCTAAGTAGAGATCAGGAACACAGGTAAGGAAACTAATGAAAGTAATTCTGAATCCTAATGAGATGGCATCTGAGTCTTGCAGCATATTCACATGGGATTTGTGTAGGACATTTCTAGCAGGATCTTGAGGCTGGGAATGGTTTATATTTTGGATGTCATTGTTCTTGCTATTCACCCTCCTCATTAAGAGCATTTCTTTCTTTTGGGACTAAATTCTTACTTTACCTCTACTGCTGTCAGTCTGTTAAGTTCATGAGGTTCCTCTAAAGAGAGATACTCAACTCTGTTCATTCAGGATAAGCAGATGTTCATGTGAGTTTATTCATACAGAGTGCAGTGACTCTGTTTGACTTTTTGAGACTTTCTGAACTCTCCTTTTGTTGCCTGGCACGCTCAGCAGTCCTGCAGAAGCCTGTGAATCTTCAGCATGTCTTAGATCTGTCCTGGAAGAATAGAGCTATTTGTCTTTGCCACATTAGAAAATGGCTTGCATGCCTACATCCTGTGCAATTAGTTTATGAACCCTCTTTTGTTATTTTTGTTGTGTATTCTGTTTTCACTTCTGATGTCTTATGAAGTTGCTAACACAATTCCTTTCTTCTCCTGCTTTCTTCATCTCAGCTGCTCTGTGATCCTTAAAACAGCTGATGCTGAAGCATTAGAAAACAGGGTGACTTTTGAAACTGACAGAAATCACTATTTGCAGTTTAGAGCATCAGCACTTTTTTTTGGGTCCAAAAAGGTAACTTCAGATTGCTGTGATGCTGCATACAACCAAGTGAACCTCAGAAAAATCAGACAACATGGGAATACCCAAAACATCTTAGTTTTCTATACAAGTTTTATATATGACAAAGTACCCCTTTTTGGTTTATTTTACACAATTTTTTTTCTGTTATTTTGTTTTAGGCAATTTGGGGCCATCGGGTCACGTCTGACTGGAGCTGGATGGGGAGGCTGCACTGTGTCAATGGTGCCTACTGACAAGCTGAATGCTTTCCTAAAAAATGTAAAAAAAGCTTATTACCAAACGGATGGCCAAAGGTTAGCAGAGGAGAATAATAGCCTGTTTGCTACCAAACCTGGAAGAGGAGCTTTGGTTTTTGTTGAGGCCTAAAGAACGTAAAAATTTTAAAGCAACTATGTAGAGCATTTAGAACTGGCAGTACTTCCCATGCCACAGTAAAGGAATGCCTTTTCTGGTTTGTATTGTAATGAGCAGTTGCTATTATCAAAATGTATTTCTGAAGAAGCAATTAAAAGAAAACTCTTTGATTATAATTTTTCCATACTAAATATATCTTTCAGTATAAACATTGATTTTTTAAAACCTATTGACAGGGAAAACTGAAATTGAAATAAAGACCATACTTTGTTAGAGTCTCTTTCTCCTCTTTTCCCTTTACTGTCACAGAAGAGAGACCAGGTGGAGCTGTGAGCTGTCCCAGTGAGGGATGGGGACCTTGCAGTGTTTGCAGGGCTGCTCAGGGCTTTTCCTCTCTGTGCTGAGCATTGTGTTGTTTAGGGTAAAGCAGGAAGGTTAAACCAAAGGATTCAAAAACTTGGAAGGACCTTGCTAAACATTAGATGTGTTATATTCTCCACAAAGAGGATAATTACTGTTGTAATTAATTATAATACTCGAGGAGCACCTGCCAAGTAAAACATTATCAGAATATATTATATTAAGCAAGAAAACTTTCCTTCTAGAGATATTTCTTTGTGCAAGATGAGTTGTTATGAAAGCTTCAACAAAAAAATCAATGTTATCTGTGAGCTGTATGATATGATATTAAATTATAATCAAAATTATAATCCAAACAGCATACTCTAGTGGCTGAGTCCCAGCTGTGCTTCTACGTGGTAGAACATTTGCATTTTAGGCAAAACTATTACAAAGGATTAAGTATAATCCATTGATGGTGTAAAAAAGCAAATAAAATTTATAAGGAGTAATTAAAGAGATAATTCACTCAATTGTACTAAGATAAATTAAATAGGTAAATAGATAGGACCAAGGGAAAATGTCTCACTCCCTGAGTGACATTTTACTCACTCCTGACCATCCCAAGGCTGTAACTGCACTGGCAGTTCATGACCCACCTCCTCAGCAGGAGAAATGATGGTGATTGCAGAAAGGTGACTGTACAACAGATGCCCTAACCCTCCTTCCAAGGGGAAGGTTAGGTTCCTGTGCCCTCTCTCTTGCACACAAATTTCCACTTCCCTGCTCTCTACAAAGAAAACCAAGAGGAGGTTTGCTGCTGTCACAACCTTTGCAGCCATAAAAGACTCAGCAAGAGTTGACCCTGTGCACATTTTTGTGATGCTAAGCACAAGTTAATGTCCAGAAGTCTGCATCAAATTAGAGATCTCCCAGAAGAGATTTTCTGTATGTTACCCATGCTACTTCAGGCCAAACCCAAATTCTCAGAGGCTCCCAATTCTGTGAGAGGACTCTGCCAAATCTGAACGCAGCAGATGAACAACAGCCAATACAAACTACCAGATCTTTTCAGGAACCTCAGAGGGGACATGTCATGGTAATACTATCACTAGAGAAGAGTTCTGTTTTTGACAGCCAGGAAAAGTGGAACAGAATGCTTAGGTCAAGTAAATCAAGCACTCCAGAGAGGAAAAGGATGGGGTCTGGGCACAGTGGGGAGAGATGAAATGACTGGATTTGAGGGAGGATGGTTAAAGATGCATTTGAGATGGGGAAAGCAAGGGATAAGGCAGCAGCACTGAACAACAGCCACAATTACAGAATGGGTCAATCTTAAAACATTCCCCATTAACATCTATGAAAATTGAATCTCTTGTACTCCATTTAGCATGTACTGCAGGTATACTGTACATTCAAATAAAGCTGTAAAAAAATTAATAGGTAAATACCTTCAAGAATAACTAAAGTAACTGTAGAGATTTTAAAGAAAACAACACCATCCCTTTGTTACCAACTGCTTATGAAATATAATGCTCAGTTTAATTCAGTGAGTTCCTGTTTATTATCCTGTCATAAAAAAGGAGTACAGCACATTACATACCAGCCCTTTCATTAAGATATTTGCAATGAACTGCAGTGCAGCTGGAGTCATGGGAGAATTAATCAATGTGTGAGCAGCATCAAAATATATTAGGGCTGGGGTTTTTTTTCTTCTTTTTAAGTTGAGCATGACACACAAATTCAGGGAATCTTCCCAAAAACACGCAGGCTGCAGCACATTTCAAAATTTTTCTGTCAATGAATCTTATAAATTATATTCTCATAAACAAAGAAAAGGCAAACAGAAAACTGGCACAGTATAAAAGAATAAACCCAAGTGTTCTAAACTTCTGATAAATTTCTTTCCTTTTTTATTGCTTCAATGTCTTTCCCAATAAAACTGGGACATAACTTTCATTGAAAGACCTACAGTATTCAAACTTTTTACATAAAAAGGGCACTCAGGTTTTTTTGTTTACTGACTATACATAGGAAGTAAATGTTTCTTTTTAAGCAAGAAACTAAGAATGAATCTGTGTTTTGGGGTTTCTTGGTTCACTTTTTAAACCTCTGAAGACATGTTTCTACATAATGGTAAAACCCAACATGTGATCAGAGCATGAGAATGGTACACCAGCAGTGTGTAAGGTAAGCAGCAAGGATATCACTAGTACCTCTAACAATAAAGCAAGAATATTTTGACTTGGATGAAAATTTCTGAGTAGAAAGCAGCAGCTCGTAAGCATATTTCCTAAGCAAATCTTGCCACATAGGTAGTTTTAGTAGTTTATTGACTGCCTTTTAAAAATCTCTTCTACAGCTAAAGTAACACTGATTGGTATATAAAATCATAGATTCGTTTAGGTTAGGAAAGACCTTTGAGATCATTGAGTCCAACCATTCCCCCAGCACTGCCAAGTCAACCACTAAACCATATCCCCAAATGCCACATCTACATGACTTTTAATCCCTTCAGGGATGGTGATTACACCATGCCCCTGGGCAGACTATTCCAGTGCTTAACAACCTTTTCTGTGAAGAAATTTTTCCTAATATCCAACCTAAACCTCCCGTGGTGCAGCCACTGATAAATGATGTAAAGTGGCATGGTGAGCACTTCCACCAACTCCCTCAGACCCCTGGGTGGATCCACTCAGCCCCAGAGACTTGTGAGTGTGTCTAACTCACATATCAGGTCACTGAGCATTTCCCCTTGGATAATGGGGTTTCATTCTGCTCCCTCTGCCTGTCCTCCAGCTCAGGGGACTGAGCACCCAGAGATCATCTGCTCTTGCTGTTAACACCTTCTTTGTGTCAGTCTTTCAGTACCTCAGTCATTTCCTCATCCTTTGTCACTGCATTTCCCCCTGCACCCAATAAAGGGTTAGCACAAGCTATGATTATCCCTGGAGTGTAATTTTATCTTATTTTAATGCCTGACTCTAATTCAGCCAATCATGAGTTTAATCTTAGTGTGCAGTAAATGGGTTCTAAACCTTTCCAAAAAGGATCTAGAATGGAGACATGGTTACATATCCAAGTGCAGCATCATTGCCTGGTGCCATATTAATACTCTGTATTATCCTAATCCCACTGACATGTACATATTCATCACTGTATTTGCTGACTGTGTGTCTTGCACATAGGAACATGGTTGTCCTCTGACACAGAATGAGAGCAATTTTACCATTCACTCGATGGGAGAGGATTGTGGCTGTGTATTTGATGTTTGCTGTCTTGGACACAGCACACACACACATATGGCAACCTAATATATAGCAATTACTTACATAACATTTTCAGGAATATTGGTTTCTAGTTAATATGATCTGAATGCCAACTTTTATTTTAGTAACTGCTGTGTCCTTACTCAGTATAATCCTTCTGAAATTCCTCTCAGTCCATGTGTCTCTTTAATAACCTCTTGTGCTGGTTTCAGCAGTTAAACCACAACACCCCTTGATATGTTAGAGCAACTGTTGTGCTACAGTTTCAGTCAAGTGAAAGATTTGTGTTTTCAGCTAACTACAAAGTTTATTTGTGTGTGCTAAATACCAAACAGATCTAGTTAAAGATACCCCACAGCAATGTTCACAAGAGCTATCCCCTCCTAAAAGAAAGATACCTTGCAAATCATGTCTGTTATGGGCAGGACTGAGGGTAGTGCTCTGTGATTCTTGTAATTGTATGGTTGGTTCACCAGGAAAAAATTAACTCTACAAAGGAACTTACACTACAAAGTAACAGGAGCATGAAAACCAGACTGGTAAGGCTTAGCTTCATGAAACCTGTCAATCATGTAGCATATTAAATTATAATTTAAATCCTAATTTAGAGATGGGAGGCTGAGTATTGATGAGATTAGTTTACAATGCAGAAAAGACTACAATGGGGAATGTAAAACTAAGTGAAAACTGCTCCCTGTGATACAGCCTTGTTTGACAGATTTTCCCACTCCCAGGACTGGCAGAGAAAGCAGTGCCAGGCAATGCTGCTGACACATCTGTCCTCCCTCGGCTCGGCAGCTCAGCCAGCTCTTTCATTGAGTGCTCTTCTGAGCCTCAGTATCTCATAGAATAAAGACAAAAGATTAATTCTGTTATTGATCTTATCTCCAATACTCTGCCCTCTGCTTTTGGACTTGTGTCACAAGTAATTGAGATTCTGTAAGACACCACACAGCACAGCCTCCCATAAGAGCCCTGTGTTTACAGAGACACTGCCACCCTGCTCATGGGGGATGGTGCCCAACGACCTCCTCTGCAGGCTCCTACTGCAGTGGAATTGCAACACTTAGACTACCTAGGACAGTAGGACAAAGCTGTAGCTCTTACGTTGGGAACTGCTGTTTCTTGGGTAAATTTTTTTCCTCGGGTCAGCTATGATTGCTGCACCAGTAAAACCTGTAGATGAACAAATTCTGGAGTGCTCTGAAGCCTCTGTGGATTTGGTCACTGATTTCAGCATGGATTTGCTCAGCCCACGCTCCCTAGCAAACAGTTCACTCAGTACAATAACAAATAGTGAGAGTTTGCACATAAAACTGATGTGCCCGAAGTCTCACATGTAATTTAAGGCACTCACACCAAATTCATCACAGGTGTAACAGTTAGCAATGGAAAATCTGCAGAGAAGTGAAGTATGTTTAGGCTAACCAGATGAGAAGACACTAAGGAGCTTTCAGAATTAATTGATCAGTCAAATCTTTGAAATTGATTTCCAATAGCAGTACTTTCTGCAGAGGCCACAAACTGGATGAGGATTTATACAAAAGCATTTGGTATATTTATTGGATTTTAAGTCTAATGCATTTTGAGAATTGCTTATTGTCTCCTAAGCCCTATTTTGTTGGCCAAAATTACACATTAATATTAAAAGGAAAAAACCCCTCCTCTCCCCACAAGAGCATGCCTCTCTGCACTTGGCACAGGAGGCTCAAATAGCTCAATAAAGATTAGATGTACTTCAAACTGAAGCACACTAGTGCCCAAGCAGCTGTCTTCTTTCCAGCCAAGCTGTGTGTGATTTGGGGTGGGAACAAAAATATGTTCTATCAGCCAATGATCAAGTGTTGGGTTCTTTTTTGAAAATCCAGATTCATTTTTCAAGGGACACTGAAACAGGTTTGTATGAAACTCTTACAGCAACTCCTGAGGAACATTATTAAAGGCCTTATTTTTTTTTGCCAAATTTCACATAATGGAAGGTTTTATTCATGTTGGTCTACATTTTCTGGTTTCTTACCTGTCTCTCATATGACAAATACATGTATTTATTTTCATTGGCTAAGCTGTTCTGTCTTTGAGCGGGATTTTTTTAGTTGTGTTACTATTGATCAATTATCAACAGAATTAAATTGTTCTGATTAAATGCTGAAGAATTTTCTACTGACTTTCTCCCAATGAACATCCTTTCTTGGTGCTGCCTCCTTCCTTTCCAGGCTTCTATCTAGAAAAGAATTCAGACAGGACCCTGCACTTGAGGGGGAAAAAAATAAAATAAAAATAAAAAAAAAAATCAGTGAGTCACTTTTAAACAGCAATAGCAGCTGCACGAATAAGTTTTTTTATGAAGGTCTGAACCTAATTTTATGTTAGGGACATAAAGCTATAACTTTCATAGATGAATTAAGAAGTCTAACAGAAAACAGGAGCTAAAAATCAGAACCAAAAGCATCCAGCAAGGATTTACAGAACTTCTGTCAGATTAAGTTAAAGCTCCACAGTTGAATCATAAACTTAATCAGAGCCAAATACCACCTATGAATGGAAAGATTTGGGGACAAAGGGTTAAAGGTCAAGGGAAAAATACCTATTGGGCTTTTTTTCAAGTTAGTTATGGTTAGGCATTGGCTGACCAGTTAAATTCCTGTGCAATCTTTCCATAGCTCATCCAACTATATCAGCAGCAGAACAGACTACAAACTTTGAATAGCCTTGATTTTTTTCAATCTTTTTTTCCCATTTCTTTTCAGAAGGCTATTTGAGAGGGAGTGGAGGCCTGGGTAGCTTTTGTCTCTGAAGATCTATAACCTGATGATGGCCAAGAGGGAGAAAGGGGTCACTGTTGCCATTGATTTTCAATACTTCCTCTAGAGGGAATAGGGTGGCTACTGTGAGCTGCTTCAGGACCTGCAGCCTCTAGCTATTGTTATTGAAAAACTTCCAAAACCTATTGTCCTGCCTAAAAATCATAAAATATTTAACTTTCTTGATTGTAAGATTTCAGTGTTTTGCCTTCATAAAGCTGATTTTTCATAAAACAAATTAAAAGGTTAAATGAATACAATTTTTTGTCAGAAAAAAAAAGTCATGATCTGTGAGGTTTCTCAGTACCTAAACTATCAGCCTCTTGCACACAACTGCTCTGGGGGGACCTCCTTTCTCCCTGCCTGAGCTGTGCTCACTCAGCAACAACAATCTGGTTGGATCCTCTGAAAGTGAGGGCACAACTCTGAGGGGAAATGCACAACTACCACTGCAGCATGACAGGAGTGAGGGGCACAGAGGTGAGACTGTGTAGCTCTGTTCCATCCCAAAGAAAATGGCACCAACTTTGTGAGCTCTTTCAAACAAGCCTAGGGGGTTGAGTTAGAGCCTCAATCTCAACTATCTGCTTTAGCTCCACTAACCAGATTTATTTTTTAAATTTCTATGTAGGTGGTCTTTTATTTCTTAAATGCAATTAGCATACAGTTGTTGCCTGATGGTTTTATTTATTTTTGAAAGTGCCGACTACTGGACTTGCTTTCATAGTTCTAGCATTTCCAGAATTGACTTTTGTGCTCCACAAGCCTATTTTCAGGAAATATTTTGTAAGAGGAATGATATTTTGAACTCTACTTTTAAGGCTGCAAAGGCTTCTGCTTTTTTCGTTCCTTTGTCTCTTCATTAGGGGCCATTTTTAATTCCTAGATGGGGTTTTTGGAGACAAGTTCCTTTCCTTTGAAACATACCATGAAAAAAAAGCATTAAAAATACTTTGTCTTTAGACAAACTTATGAGATTTGATGCTATATAATGTTCCAAGTGCTGCACTGAAATTTACGGTTTTGTCCCTTTTTAGGTTTTCTCTAGACATTTCCTGACGTGTTCATTAGTGCCTTTTGCTCATTACATAAATACATGAAACTCTGACTTGCTCAATTTTATTTGGACTATGATTACAAGGTTTTAGGCTTTTAATCAAACTATGAAAAATTTCATCATCCCAGTTTTCTGAGGATGACATAGATGAATGCTATGCAGTGTTTCCAGCTTCTAAGTTCTATTACAATCTTGATTTCTGTGATTCATGAATGTATAATTCATATTCTCAAAAAAGAAAATGGAACATTTCTGAAAATCAACTTCATGCATATTGCAAACTACAATAAACATGTCAGCAAAAGTGGATATACTAACAGTTTATGGTAACCAATTTGCTACTTTATTCTTTTTATATAAATGGACAAATTACAACTGCCCATTGTGGTCACATTAAAGAGAGAATGGTGTGGAAATTTCTGTTCTCAATAAACCCATAAAGAAGTGGACATGACTTATTTTTAGACAGAATTGTGCTCAGAATGTGAATAGTCACCTAAAATCTGCTGAGAAAAACATAATCAGTTTCACAAGAAGTCTAAAATTTTCTTTTATCCCACTAGTCAGTCTAATAACAAGTTTTAGAATTTGTCCTTATAAAGTTCATAAAAACAATGACAAATATAAAAATGCCACACTGAAAGCTGAAAAAAAAAAGTTTCCACTCATCTATATGATGTTGTGAAATCTGTTGAACTCAGTGAAGTTAAACTACTATAACACAGACTCTGACCCCTAAAAACACTCAATAAGGACTGTCCTGTGCATCAAAAGCTGTGAAGATCTGACAGGATTTTTTACAAGCAACCTGTGCCATCCCCATGCTGCATACACTGAAAAGCAGTGGCAAACTTCTTTTCCTTTTGTGTGTGTGTGCAAACTCTTTGTATACAGAAGACCAAAATTCTAAGACTTCACATGAGAAAAGGTTCCAGGGGAACTGAGTCTTCTTTAAATCTCCATAAACATTCTAGTTAAAAAGGTTCTGGATAAGTCAGGAATAGAATAGAACTAATTAGGAAACCTTTGCTTCTGAAACCTGTTTCAGATATAAACAGCAAAGGGCTGTGAATCTCTGTACTACACAACAGCTAGGTCCTTTCTACTTCAGAAAGATCCATGCCAGACAGAAATATATTCAAATTCAGCAAACACTCCAAACTACCTCAAGATTTATAGATGTTTGGATCCAAAGAGTATAGTTCAGGGCCATAACAGAACCGAGTCCATATATAACACTAGAATCCAAATATGAGAGGAGTTTCATTACATTTTGTGAGGTTTGATTTATGTTTCTTTTTCTGTCTTACTCCCCAAAATCTAAGAGAAATAAAGTGACTGAGCTGAAGTGCAGTCTCACTTCAGACATTTTAAATCATATGTTAGGTTAAAGGATAACAAGATGAAGAACCAATCAAACCTTTTTTCTGCATTTTTAAGTTTGTCTTTTAGGCAAACCACTTGCTGAGATTGTCTGCATTACTGTGGTCTGTCTTAGTCGAGAAAAGAGAAAACTGTCCCAGCTATTGTGGATCCTAGCAGAAAAAGGAAACAAAATAAATGGGTGAGACTTGAGTAATGCATTCTTCTCCTCCCTGCCCCAGCTGGTTTAAACCATCTTGGCAAAAACTTCTGAAGAAAGGTTTTTCAAACACAATACAGGTTGGTCAGGGAGTCAAAAAGGATATCTTTGTTTGTAAACTTCAGTGCAATTACTCCTCAAGTCAAGGAATATGACACAACATTGTCTATATCATGTGTCTTTAGAAAGCAGGAGACCAAAGGACTTTGGGCACCAGAGTCTGAAGAGCACACACTTGAATTCAGGTCTGAACTGATACAAGAGCACTTGTAAAAATGGGAGAAATAATCTATCTATCTATCTATCTATATATATAAAATCAATAGAGGATACTATCAAACTGCTTGAAAATATTAACAGAAGAGACTAAGAACTTCCACATACATGTTACAAAACATTAATGCTGAGACTTATTTTAACAAAGATTTGTTTTCACCAAAGTACTGTACTACATAATGGAGATACTAGTATAAGAAGGGATCAGAATTTCTGACAAATATTGATAGCAAAGATCTAGAGTTATGGGAAACCATTCTCCATGTCAAGCAGGAAAATTGCAAACTACAATAGGCATAAGACAATCCTTGGCATGGAACATAAACACCTGCAAGGAAGCTTGAGTTATTTGAAAAATCAGTGCAGTATTTTATGTACAGGAATTGAAAACGAATCAAGGTGTGTAATAAAGATTGATCAAGAATTAACTTAGTGTATTTTAATCACATTTTAAACTGCAGTTTACTATCACCACACTCTTAGCTTAACCTGACTAATTGATTCTTATCCAAGGCTAAGGCTTTTTCCTTTTGTGAACATTGAAAGCATTAAAAAATGGTAGAAAGGAGAACTGAAAAAATCATGTAAAGCATGTAAAAACAGCCAAACAGGTTATAAAAGGAAAAGTCCAAGATAAATGCATCACTATTCAAAACCACTGATGGTTTTTGTTTTAACCTACACAACAAAGATTACATTTACCTCTGACTTCTCTGTTTATTTTTTATAAGAAATCACACCAGCACAGAAAAAAAACTTGGTTTTCAGTGGTTTTCCAGTTACATGTATTGTTTTCTTCTCTCCAGAATCCTCTGTGTTCTGTTGAGTATTTCAGTAGCATAGCTGATAAACACTGACAGAATCATGGCTTTTGTTAGTGAGTTACCCATGGTATGATCCTTTTAATATCAGAAGTATGTAAAGAAAACCTCTTATAGTTTTGGAATCCTTTGGCACATCAGTTATATGTTCACAATCTTCACTTATTTGTTCATCTGCCATATATTTCCCATCTCCAGGTAGAACTTTGCAAATTGCATCCTCTACTAATAAAAATATAAAAATCATACTGTTTCACTTACTGGGAACACAGAAATGTTGCTATCTTCCTATTTTTCTGATATCCCTTTTCATCAATACCATTTTCTTGGTACTGTAGGATACACATCATGCTTCCAGTGAAATGTTAATAAACCAAATTTCCCCTTAGTACATTTTCCACAATTTTTTTCCAGACAAAATGGAAAAAGATTTCTCTATAGACAATGAAAAATCTACTAGTTAGTGAAAAATGGCAATATACTCTCTGCATCTTAAAAGATTAAACTACATTATTGGGAATGTATTGATCTGTCAATTTCTTGGAAACTAGACAACATCCTACTAACACTAGCAATAACATACAGATGCTCAGCAATGTATCAGATGTTTTTACAAGACTGATATTAATAATCCTAGATTTCTATGGTGGCAGAAAGCAGTAATGATCCAGTCTCACAAGTCTGATGTCTCTGCCTGCCTGTCCCCACCCCACCTGCCTCCTGAAGTGAAAAATGAGATGTGAAGCACAGGTGTGTGTGAAGCCTTTCAGTACATAAAGGGGCTACAAGAGAGCTGGAAAGGGATGTTTTACAAGGTCATGTAGATGGGACAAGGGGTAGTGGCTTTAAATTGAGGGCAGGATTAGATTAGGTGTTAGGAGGCAATTCTTTCCCATGAGGGAGGTGAGGCACTGGCCCAGGCTGCCCAGAGAGGTTGTGAATGTCTCATCCCTGGGAGTGTTCAAGGCCAGGCTGGATGGGGCTTTGAGCAAGCAGAAGGGGTCCCTGCCCATGGCAGAGGGGTTGGAACTGGATGATATTTAAGGTCCCTTCCAACCCAAACCATCCTGTGATTCTATGATTCTTCCTGTGCACCATATAGAAACATTACACTTTACACAGCACACATGTTGTCCAAGTGCAAACCCTATGCTCTAGAAATCTCCTGTAACTTCTTGCTACAGTAAAAAATGAGTAAAACAATTACTGGACAAAAAGAATACAGATGAAGGACATGCTGATATATTTAGATAGATTTTTGGTACTCTCATGTCCATTCAGAAAAGCTGTTAAAGAAAAAGAAAGTTGTTTACTTCTTGAAGGTCTTGAAACAAACAAGCAGGAGTTCTAACTTGCAGTTCTACAGTAACTTGTCAGGCATCCATGAAGACAAAGCCAGATCTTAACTGGGCAAGTACATCTTAGCCACAGGTTATAAAGCAGACACAGATGTACAAAACTATCAAGAGAGGAAAACAAAAGTTTGGAAGAACAGTGAGAAAAGCTTTACATTTTTGCATAACAGGAAATCCACTGAACAAAAAAGAATTACAAATAACCACTAACATGTCTCATTTGCCTTAAAGAAATACAAAAGCTCCTAAAATGAGAAATAACATCATTGAATAAGAACCACAAAATGAAGAATTTTATTTCAAAAAATGTCTTTGAACACAGCAGCTCAGTGCACAGAGAAGATGATGGAGTTGAAGACAAAGAACTGCTAAAATAGAACTGAAATGAAAGCCAAGATGAAATAACCTCCTCAAGTTCTGATGCTGGCAGACAAACACCATTCAATAAAAGTTTTCCAGCAATGACAATTATCCCATAGGGCTTAAAAACAATTTATATACTCAGAAGAATAATACGTGTGAGCACAATGTTCCAGATTGCTGAAAATTAGCAAGAGGGGGAAGGAGGTACCAAGCACTTCCAAATCAGTCCATCTGAATTCTTAGAAAGATGTTAGAATACAAATGGGAACAAAGCTTACTTTATCCTGAGATGTGCTGGGTCATGGGCAAACATTCCCTCTGCAGGGATGGGTGTAGCTGCATGTCTCAGCACTAAAACCAAATGAAGACATCATACAACAGGTTTGAGTTTTCACATATAGCTCAGGACTCTGAAACCAATAAGCACAGAAACACTTCAGCCCCAAGACGTGAATTTAGCAAAGAAAATGGATAAAGTAATGTCCTGACTCAAACTCAATTATAATCGAACCTTGCTAACAACATTGTGCTCAGAGACATGGTATCTGGAAATAGCATCTGTGTGCTGCTTGAACATCTCCCACTGCATGGAGAAGTCACATGCACACAAAAATAATTCCACAGAAAGGTGCTGCAGCAAGCAGGGAGACAAGGGCCTGAAAGGCTGATCAATAGGAGTAAGAAATTTAGATGTCATTGGCACAGGATTGTGCTGAGGAGGAAATACTTTCCCACCAGAATCTGAGAAGATGGAGAGCCCCTCTGATGGGGTACTGAGAGCAGAAGTTACATTGCTTATTAAAATCAGGAGTGATCTCAAATCCTTGCAGTGCTGTCCTGCTGTGCAGTGCTGTTCTCCCTAGAAAGAAAAAAGTGGACAGAGTGGAATTGACTGGTAACCAACAAGATGAGGCTAAAGAAAAGGTACTGTCATCAAAGATAGTGTGATACCGGTTGATCGGAGAGGAAAAAAAGGAGAAAAGGATGTCAAGAGATGATCACTTTCTCCTCCTGCCCTGATCCCCAGAAGGATCCCAATGTCCTGAGCTAAGAGAGGCAGGGAGAGGCAGTAATTAACCCAGTTTGCCAGTCTAGAGAGAAGAGCAATAGAGAAGTCATGTCACAGAACACGGCTGAGCCAAGTCAGGAACAAGGTCTTTGTTGACAAGATTTGAGTACAATCTGAATCACTGAACACCTGTCAGAGAAGAGGAAGGAGTGCAGGATTACCACTTTTTCCTTCATTGTAGCCACCAAGCTCAGTGGCACTGCTGTAAAAGCACCCTCAGAGGCCACACTTCAATGCACCCCCACATTTCCCAAATTGCTGGCTCTGTCTCTGATAACATTATGATTCCAACTGGATCTAAAGGAGGACCTACATGTCTGAGAGCTGAGGTTTTCCAAGTTACATCATTTGATTTAATTAAAATACTGCTTCTTCCCACAAACTTTGGTCATTTGTGTTACATATGAACACTAGATACTCAAATCCTTGAGAAATTTAAATTTAATAAGACTGTCAGTATGTCAACAGGACTTCTTTTATGCCTCCTATGACCTCACCCATCAATCCTTATGTGTAATACAAAAATAATAGCTCTGAGGTTTACTCCTCTTCCTTTTACATTCCCCCACAGTAGGTAAGTCCAGAAACCATTTAAACAGACATAAGTGTTTAAAAAGGTTAATAAGACTTAATTAAGGAAGACTTAATCAAGACTAATTGGGACTAGACAAATCCTGATTTTTACAAGCTTCTCATCAGCAGCATTAACATTCATTTACAGTCCACTGATGGACACTTTAACTGAAGGCACAATACACCCCGAAGAACCTTTTTATTGCTGACAGTAATACTTGGATTAAAATTAGCACAGCATGATTTTTAAATCCCAAATTGAGTCTTTAGAGAAGGCAGTTAAAAAATGGTGGGTTTTTGTTTTTTTTTTACTCACAAACTGAGCAAACTTGATCTGGAAGTCATTAACAGATAATAAACATAACCTTCCCCCACTCACTCCCAAGATGCCATCTCTACAGTCACTTTTCAGCATACAGTTGTATTTTTATAACTTGTCATCCTACAGAGAAAAGCCTCACAGGCTCTCATTTTATCCAATTTCTCCCTTACTGCTAAGGAATTAGAGCTTTCTTTTCAACAGGGCTCAGTTCCTAACAAGGAGAAAGAAGTGGAATGAAAGGAGTAGAAAAAATTTGGTTTGCTTAGAGAAAAGGTTACAAAATTCTCTTTAGGATGACAAAATCCATTCTGAAAAGAAAATTTTAAAAAATCACAGCAGGTCAACCTCAAAGTGTTCTGTAACAATCTTCCTCACACAGACACCTAATGTACAGAGTGTTATCCAACAGGCTCAACAATAAGCAAAGACACCAACCACACTTCTCATGAGAACATTTCTTAACTAAAATATGAGTCTGTGAAAGTAGCTTTGGAGATTTTAAACTATTCTAGTCATATGAAGTATCTTCACCCTTTCAGCATTCAAAACTAACTGGCTTGCTTTGCATGACAGCCTTGTAAACTAAGCTGGGATCTGTTTTTCTGCATCATGGCTGGCCACAGTCTACTATCAGACTAGGCTTGGTGATGCACCTTTTTTAACTCCTTGCTTTTCCAATGTAAAAATAGTTAATTTGAAAACAGTAGCAATCCTGGGTTAATTAAATATCTTTTATTAATAGGATTAAAACATAAAAATATAATTTAAAAGAGTTATTCTGTTAACTGTTCCAAGAAATCTAACTTAGTGTCTCAAATTTGTGCCAGTTCTTTACAGCCAGGACAATGTGGGGAAAACTTGAGCAACTTTTGCCATTAAAAGGAGGAACTGCCTCTGACATTCTGAACAGAGAACAGCATTGCTGCAAAGTGCTCTAACTTCTAACTCCTGAAATTTTCTTTCCCAGAGATAAAAGAATTATGAAAATTTTCATAATATGAACCCAGTTTTAAAAGAAGCAAAGAGGAGATCTTTATAGGTGCAGTGCTATTGCCACCTTGGCCCAGAGATAGGAGGTAAGGGTTCCATAGAGGAGAACCTGTTTTACTACACTAAGATTCACAGTCTTTTATTTTATCATTGACAAAAGATAAAATCTTATCCTCACTGTGTAAGGGAAACTTACCTTTTCTCATTGTGTAAAGGACACAAAATGAGACATGATGCAAACCTCTTTTCCTGTTTGAAGTTATTTACATTACAGGTCCTATGGATCTCAGAGAAAACCTGATTTGTTACAGCAGTAAGAATTAGTGACTCAAGGACATTAAAGGGAAAGATGTTCAGTACTGAAGGAATTAGATGCAGGATAAGTAAACAACAAAACACCAGAGGCTGGACATTCAAAATCCTATGTTCAAGAAAAGACTAGTGATAGAAGGATATTTCAAAATGTGACCAACACCTCATTCAAACATCAGTGCAAAAGAAAATCTTGGCCAGCTATCAGATACCACTTAGTTCCTCTGATTCTTCACAAAACCTTAAGAAAAAAAAAAAGAGAGTGATGGCTTTCTAAACAAGCCTGTGGAGCTAAGATGTGCAGGTTCTGAGTGAGAGTGATAATTTAAAAAAATAAAATAAAATAAAATCAGAAAAATTTGCTATTGGTTCCTAACAAGATGTTAAATATCAAAATTAACAAACTGAGAGCTTGTGTAACTGTTACTAGGCAGCTGAATGCTGCATCTGCTTTACTATACTT
This sequence comes from Acanthisitta chloris, assembly GCF_000695815.1. Classification (NCBI taxonomy): domain Eukaryota; kingdom Metazoa; phylum Chordata; class Aves; order Passeriformes; family Acanthisittidae; genus Acanthisitta; species Acanthisitta chloris. The sequence continues at coordinate 39,306 of NW_008658572.1, read as the reverse complement.
GAAAATCTGACTTCTCTCACTAGAAAAAAATAAGACGTCTCTGGATTGTTTCCTGTTGTAAGAGAAGAATACAAGAATAGCTGTACTCAGTCAAACCAAAGGTACACAGAGAGCAATATCCAATTTCCAGCTCTGACCAACACTGGATGCCTAAGGAAGACTAAGAACGTGGAAAGCACATAGTGATACTTCCACAGAAATCTCTCTTGCCCACAAGCATTTTGTGGCTCAGGAACCAGAGGTAGTGACTCTACTTAACAGTTCTGTATGAGTTTCTTCAAATCATCCTGAAAACAAAGGTCACTTAATAGAGTGACGAAGTAGTCTGTTCCCTGAGGTGTACAGACATGGTCAGTGTGTTACTTGGCATGCAGGGAGCTTCAATCAACTAGTAATCAACTACCATTAGAATGTTCTGGTGCAAGCCAACTACCACAATATAATATCTTCCTGCTGCTACCACTGCTGCCCAGATTTCTGCTTCTACAAAACCAATATTGCTGCTATCAGTAGAAGGATTTATTCCTTCCTTGATTACTTTGCTTCTTAGAAGCCAAACATGACTGTACGAGACATAATGAATAAAGAGTTAGGTGATTGCCTTGATCCTAGAAAAACAATCCTGCCTCCCAGCAAGAAAGGGAAATCTCTCACACCAGGTTACTTTAGATAGGCCACATCTCAGTGGCACAGCTACTGCACTGCTCCCAGGTGGAGAGGGATTTCAGGAATAGGGTTCTTTAAGTCTGAAGTCTTCAGAGACTACTGCAAATTATATGTGGCATAGGAGCAAAAGATATCACGTGAGCAATATATACCCCTAACTTCATGAACGTACATCTAGGTAGCCACGTATTAGTGGCTGTCGATATTTTCAGCACACCAGAAATATCAGCAATAACTACAAGTGCATATAAAGTTTGCATACACTACTTTGCCTTGGCTACTTCCAGGGAATAAGTGATTGGGGTTTATGCACTTTCAATATTACTACTTTTATATCACCCTTAGTGTTATCACCCACACACAGTTAGGAAATAGTGGGGAAACTTGACTAAAAGGTTTATTCTAACTTCACAAAATATGGCAGGAAAAGCATAAACCAAACCCAATTGTATTAACTCAGATAGCATCTTGCTCAATATCTTACATCTTATCTCACCAGTACTTTAATGTGCAGTGGGAAGGAATGAAATGTGTTGCTACCTGCATGACCTGAAAGTGTCTTGAGTAATATTCAGGCTAGAGTGGTTGAAGAGAAGACCTGCAAGGCCACCCAGATAGACCAAACATCATGACTGACCTCCAGAATATTTCTCCTTTTGCAGTGCAAGGTAATAATTGGATCAGAGTTCGGCTTTAACATCTGCTGCTGGTTGAGATCTCTGACTGGCCTTTCCAGCTTCAATCTGAGATACATTTTGAGCATTATTAATTCTCATGACCTAGTGTCAAAGTCTGATAGAGAAAGTGATCTGGTTGTGTTATCTTCCAGTATTTAATATCAGTTCTGGATAGAAACAGCTGGAAACAATATCACTTTTGCTACAATATATTTTCAGAGGAATTTGTTGAAAATATCTCATATCTACAAAGAGCTGATTTCAAAAATAAACTTATAAATTGAAAGTGTGTAGAGGAAAAGCCATATGAGCAAACTTCTCAAGATGAGTATCTGGTCAGGTTATGCAGGATAAGTTCAGAAGTAAATTCACACCTTAGAAACTCATGTGGAAGTCCAGGCACAATTTCATCCCAGATTCTGAATCCAAAGTTTCTAATTAAAATGAAGCAGAGTCAGATTATTTCATATTACAACTTAGTAATCATTAAGCTGTGGATGGGCTCTGCAATACCTTGTCATGTGCAGCTGCCATTGATTTCAGCAGATGCTTAGCATTCAGAAACTTAGAATGAACTCTGAGTTTGCTCTAGTATCATGCACAAATTGTACTATGTAAGCTTTTACTCTGCTGGGATTTTTCCAACTTAAATGAAAGCATTTAACTCTTAGAAATGTTTCTGATTTAAAACCCAGAGTACCTAGGCTGTCATTAGTTATTGCAGCATGCCATGAAATAACTGCAAATGAAAGTAAGAAATGAAGAATTACTAACAACTGAAAGTGAAGCTTTATTTATAATTACCTAGTCAAAAAAGTATGACACAATTTTGATGGGTCAAGTCCCCCTGCTCCTTTGATGAGATGGGGCAAACGACCCCTGCACGCATGTCTAGGAAATTCCTCCAGCAGTGTGTGCAGCATCACAGAGATTACACGGTGCATGAATGCTTCCAGAACCTCTGAGCAGCACTTGCATGCTGCAAGAAAAACTCTCCCTTTATTTTCAGCTAGGGAGGCACTAGCAACATATTTCAACAATCTAGAGCAGCAGATTTTAGGCTATAGAAATGGACTCAGTCCAAATAAATAAATTTGGAAAAGAAATTGTTCTTTTTTTTTATTAGCCACAAAATAGTCTAAAGTGCTTTGCATATTTTTGGATGACAGAAGAATAAAAGAATGAGAAGATATGTATATTCTTTCTTTCTTTCTGGTTAAATACTGCATATTCCCCTGCGAGTAACAACAGGAACAGCACTAGCAAGAAAAAGCTGATGCATTTTTAACATGGTGGCAAATGTTTTATATGGAAGTCTTGGAGAATGGTTAGTGATACCCTGGTCATTCAAATATGCTCACGTGCAAAAAGCCACACCTCAGGTACAAAAATTCTGTTCCCCATTACTGCCATCAGATTTCAAGAGACTTTTGAGTGGAAGAGCAACTTCCGAGTGGCTTTGGGAATTCAGCTTGCTTCCGTTTTTCCAATAAATGATGAAACACTCCAAGGCCTTTCTATTCTCTGAGGCTATTTGAGGCTTAGAAAGGGGAAGGAGCTGAGACTCTGGTTCTAATTATTACAGTAATTTTGAATGAACAACTATCAGGTGATTAGGACCTGGTTAGAACTTTAATCCTGATTTTTGAAGACAGAAGCAGAAGAGAACTGGTGCAGTAGCTGGAACTCAAATCCTTCTGAGGTCTATTTATCTTAGTCAGTGTAAATATCTAAAACTACTTAAAAGTCTTTCTTTGGAAGTGTTGATATATAAGACCAGATTTTCCAGACTTTAAATAACTGCTTCTTTCACAGTAATGGAAAGCCTGAGCTTTTTTTTATTTCCTTCTCTGCTTGAATGCCAGAAGATAGTTTCTGATTCCTCATCCTTCATTGATTAATTACTGCCACTAATACAGCAATCTAAGTGCTTTTAGAAGATCACCATCAGAGGAAGAGTTCATGAGAAATATGCATTCATAGAATGCATCCAAGTTGAACACAAATTTAAGCATGTTATTTTGAGGGTCTGACACTTCAGTTCATACACAAAGCAGGATGCTATCCCAGTCTCTGAAGGGGCTGGTTACTGCTGCCCAGAGGCACTGGAAACACATCTCCGTTTGAAAAGCCACACACACAAATGTATTCTCAGAATAGCAAAAGGCTTGAACAGGTGCAGTCAGACAGGGAACTGCATGTGCACACAGGCATGTGGCAGAGGATCTAGCACGAGTCCAGCTCTACAACATCAGGCACTCCCCTACAAATTGAAACTTTATCTCCCAATTATTTAATTTACACATTCATACGTTTGCACTTAAAACCAAAATAAAATAAAAGAGACTAGGCCAAACTCCTAAACTGATTCATCTCTTCGAGAAGGTATCAGAGAAATTTAATCTGTCAGGGAACACAACTGACTGAATCCATATCTGCCCTAAAGCCTTTGTCACTCTTGTGAATAAATTAAAACAGCCAGAAAAAAATAACTAGAGAAGCTGCAATACACAGTCTTTCAATTGTGAGCAAAGACAAAATTAACATTTTAACTTGGGTTGCAAAAGATTCCCCATATTTTGAAATATGGGCCAAATATACAATGAATTTTGAACTGAGTTGGATTTCCTTGGACTGAGTATGAAAACTGTACATTGATTTTAGAAACACGTTCTGTGATAGTGTTTAATTTTAAAACAAATCTGGTCTACTCCAAGAGGAGTTAATCCAAAGAGATTGATTTCTGACAGCTGTTATTGTTTGAAAAGTTAATATCTAGGAATTTTGTATTGGTTTGAAATGGCATCTGTTTCTAGAACGTGTAAAGCTTTGATAAAGCAGAGATAATTTATCTGCTTTCATTTTGTACAATAAAGCTGCTCTTAATATTCTTATCTTATAATAGTGGACATTAAATAGAGTGACTTTATCATGCCATCGGGTTTTAAGCAAAATCATTGAAGTCAGGTGGGTTTTCTGTTCCAGAACAGAGGAATTATGTGAACCACTATCATCTTACTCATAATGAGAAAGTGAAAGAAAACCAGTGAAACAGAGAAACTGTATTAAGCCACCAATTTATTAATAGTTTGCCCATAGAGAAAATGAGACTTCATAAACTACAATGAAATATAATTTTAAGTATATCTGACTACTCGTGGAAAGTGAGTTCACCCCAAGTATTTCTTTCAGCTTCTCTCCTACCCACCATGCAACTTATTTATTCATTTATTCAGCAAAACTCCAAATTGGCATTATGCACACAGAAAGAACAACTTTAGGAAACCAGACATTCCTTGAGCCAAAGGAAAAACTGAACTGGCTGCCATAAACAAGACAGTAGCAGGTTCCAAATAGAAGGTGGAGCTATGATTTTTACTGGGGAGAAAGGGAGGTGAAGTATTCAGATAAAATTTGGCAAAAAGAGCATCTGCTGTGATCCTGAAGTCAAGGAGAGAGTTGTGGAAAAGCTCCATGCTTGAGCTGAAATTAGCTGAGCTATATGTTGGGGGACATAAAAGTAGTTCTCAAAAGTCACAGGAGTTCCATGACATATTTACTGAGCCTTTACCCCATTCTAGGAATATGTTTTATTTAATGGCATACATACTGTTCCTAAGTACCTGTACACAGAAAATTGAACAGATATATTCTTGCAAATAGTATCAAAAAAAACCCCCAAAAACCCGAGAAATATGATAACAAGAGGAAAACCAGAAAGCGAAATGGACACTCCAAGGTCTAGCCTAAGCAGTTGCTCTCATTCTGAAAGCTCCTGCAGTGAGGCCACCTGCACTTAACTCCAAGATCTATGGCTACATCACTTCAGAGCTATGGAAAACATACATATCTTTATACCTCACACTCCCCAGCTATGATATCAAGTTACAAGGACTTTGTGTTATTTCTTCAGAATGACTGCTGCTTGCCTATGCTCCTGCTATGGAGTCAGAACACTTTTTTCTGAAGAAAACTGTCAAATTTCAGAAATCATGCATTTACATATGGGAAGCCTTGTTTCCTTTTCATTATTTACACAGTTATCCCCAAATATAATGAAAGCATTTATGTAGAGTTAAATTGTGTTACATATGAGAAAAAGACTAGAAGAGGCACTTAGAAGTTAGACCACAAGGATCTAGAAATTAAACCAAGGATATGGAAAAACAAATTTGGTTGGTACTCAGGGTATAATTTCCACACTAGAAACATTAGCCAATGCACACCATCTATGACTTGAAAAGCAACCCAGATTGGAAACTTGTTTCAGTACCCACAGTCTGAAATTGGCTACTAAGGAAATCTGAAAGTGAAAAAGGGACAGCCCAGTGATTCTCCACCCCTTCTTCAGTAGAGAGAATAATATTTTTTGGCTCATGGAAGTCCTTTGAAAATTAAACAGTGTTGAGATGAGAAATATTCACAAAATCAGATGAAACTCTGAAATTATATATTGTCACAATAGAAAAATAAAGTAAAACAAATAATAAAATCCAATTCACAAAAGTGACATTTAATAGAATCTTCCATCTTTCAACTCTTTTCAATTCTATAATATGCCTATAAGAAAGTATTCCTTACAGGGTTTTAGAACATCTGGCAGAGAAATATGATAGCTCCACAATATGACAAGGGTTCCAAATTAATTGTGCACCTAGGAGATAGTGATATTTCCATTTATCTACCACTGAAATGAATCCATGTCTACCAGGAATGTAGCATTAGTTCAAATGAGAGCAAGGAATAGCACTTGACAATCTTATGGGGATTCTCTCTCATAAATGGGTAGCTGAAAACATAACATTTCACCAGTTTAAGTAGCCCCATGTTACAAAATGCTGCAATAAAGTTATTCAAGACATTCCCTCTGCCAGCATAGGGCTGTGATACTATATATACCCTGCACTTGTTCCTGGTTTATTTAAAAATGCAAACCAAAAACCTTAGTGATGAGAGATATTTTGGCTCTCCTGCTTTAATGTGTAGTCACTGGATATCCCTGACCTGATATTCTGACCTTGAGCACAGATTATTTACAGAAGTTCCAACACAGCACTTCAAAAGCTTAGCTCCTCTGAAATTTGCATTGCTTTCCTCTGATGTTTTATAAATCATACTCTTTTAGAACTATGAGAAAAATAGTTAATTTTATTCCAAAGATGAAATCATGGAAGTGTTAAGATATTAATCCAGTAATCAGCGGTCTTGAGATAGGAAAGTGAGCTGATGAATTAAGAGCAGAGCTTCGTAGAGAACTAGAGAAACCTACTGGTGAGATTAATTTGTGTCGTATTCCTTCATGCTTTCCTACCAAAAACACAGACCTTTAGGAGAATTCCACTAATGGCAACTGTAGTTACTGTGCTCTAAAACATAACCATTCCTATCTAAAACCCGAATGTGCAAAATTTTAATGCTTCCTTTTATTTCAGGCTCTTCCTAAAACCAGGTTAGAGAAGAAAGAAGTAGAGGTCATGAACACCAACTATCAACTGGATGTTTTTCTATCTCAGTTTAGCAGCTAGCACAGAGCTTTGTACTAAAATAACCACTGTCACTTTCTGGCTGTCTTATCATAACTGCCAAGTACTGAATCAACTAACAAAGTAAAATAAAACATGACCAAGACCTCAACCCTATCACCTCTAGATGCAGAACTGCATCAAAATAAAAGACAGAACAAGTTTACAAGTAAACTACGACTAGAGGTGCTTTGCCCAATCTTTGTCAACTGATTGCTTCAGTTTCCACGACTGTCAGTTTTGCACTTTCCATAAATACTCAAAGCTCAGACACTTCAGAAAAAAACAGGAACTCCTGACAGTTCGAAGGGTTTGCCTACGTGGATGGCAGATATTTCTCTGTTATGAGGACCCAGGGTGAGTTTAATCTACAAAGAGATCAGTTGGCCGACATCATTAACACACTTCTACAAACAGTGGATAAAACAGTTTTAAATTACCAGAAGTTGCATCATTATGGATTATTATTTTAGCATTGTTAGCCTTCTATAATATGATGTTGCTCCCACTGGAATACTGATTAAAATAGGAACCAGATGTGCTTTTCATGAGCAGATTGAAAAAGATAAACAACCAGAAAATCAATTCAAATAAAAAGGATGCCCTGGGGGTGTTTCTCAAAACTGAAGAGGGAGAGCGTACGTATCTTTCAGAAGGGTGGGGTAGGAACTGAAAAATACTCAAACCCAGAATCTCCTCTTTCACAAAAAAATCCCTAAGAAACATGAAACAATCTAGTTCTTCAGACACCTATTTTGATCATACTCCAATGCACCATTATCTTCAGATTGAGTGCACTGGCCAACACTAAAACGAGGACAAATTGGTATTTTCAGTTTTGCTCATAAATCCACAAGAAATAACGCTCATAGGAAAAAGACTAATTCAAATTTAGATCTCAGTCTTTTGCAGAAACACTCCTTTGGTTTACTGTCCTGTAAGTACAATATGAAGGTTCCAAAAAGATTATCTATTTCAACTCCAGGGAGCCAGTAAATGAAAGTCTTATCTTCATGCCAGTCTGGGTGGGAGCTCAATTTGTGCTAAATGCAGGCCAGAATCTGCAATCTTGAAGACCATGTATGACTTAAAGGCACTATTTTGCAAAGCAGACCATATGTTTCTTTACATGGAATAGGAAACAGCAAAACTTCTAGTCACAAAAGAACAGGGATCGCAAATCACAAAGGAAATTACAGGAGCAATCCTCAACACCAGAGCTTCCACGGCAGGGATCAGTCTGGCCCCACTGAAGCCCTATTTTTTTCCCCTGCACCTTTACACCTAGGCCAGGAAACAGAGACCGCTGACGAGGCTGGCAATCTCCTTTGGTGAGTATGGAGAAGAATGCATTTCTTCACTGGGCAGAGAAAATAATTATTTTAAAATAGAAAAAAAAAAAAAAAGTCTCTCACTTATCTACCTGAATTTCCAAAGAGCCAGAAGAGAGATCGGGTTAGCCCTGCTCAGCACCAATTCCAATAACTACTGTCCCAGTTGCATCAGGTTATTTTGTGGCAGCTGAGCATGACTTCAAATGGGAAATGCAGAAGCCATGCAATTAGCCCTGCAAAACTTCAAATAGCACACCGTATAAAGGCAGAAAAGACAACTTATTTCTAGTTTTCATGAACACTTTTAGATATCAGCGCTCTGTTTTTTCAGATGAACAAAACTTTGTCACCATGTGGTACAGTAATCATTCCATCCATAGAATCCACTGCAGATTACCAAAGCCAAATACAAACTTAGAAATGAAAAATTTCATGCAGTACAGCCTAATGCACATTTGATTTGCCAAATGATGTTATTTCTTGTAGATATGTTTTGAAAAGGCATCAGACAGAAGAAGAGGGGATTTATATGAGAAATTCCTTGATCTCTTCCTGTACTTTCTTAAAATGACTTGCAGGGATCCCCTATTTTCTAGCTCAAATTTCTTCTGGCATACTGCATACATTAGGACCTCATTACTTCCCTCTGTTCTGTCTCATATCTCTCTCCCTACTTCTGGGAGCTCACCAATTTTTTTCCATTATTTCTTCTCTTCCAGAGTTCATAATGCTCCTAATTTTCCTCTTTCCATAGCTGGTTCTCCATTCTCTTCCACATGACAGCACCTGCCTCTACATTAACAGGCCCCTTAGGATAGTCCAGGAAACCCATCACAAAATTCACACAAAAGTTTACCAAGCTGGTGTGCTCAAGACAATAACCTGCCTGAGATGCAGCACTGGTGGATGTTGAAAGACTGGTATTGGATCAAAATTCCATTCTTTGAGATACTGGTGCTTGTGACTACCACAGAGATTGTTAGGAGAGTACTAAGGAAAATTTTGCCTCTTTCTTCAATGCAAGGGGCAATGAAGAACCTTGACTTGACATCACAACCACTTCTCTGGAGGGTAAGAAGCAAAAATTCCTCAGAGCAAAATATTTGTAATGGAATAAATGGAAGTTCAGGGTTTTTCATAAAAATTTTATAATCCTATCCTTCTTCTTCCTCACATTACCAGTTGTGTAAATCAACAACTATAACTATCAATTACTCCAATATCAGAAGAAAATAAACACCATGAAGTCAAATACTCTAAATTTGGGAAACACCAGAATTAACACTATTCATGAAACCTTACTTCAACTTGTGTGTGTACACAGGTGATCTTTCTTTCAATTAGCACATTTTTTTCCCCCACAGCTGTACAACTCCAGACTCCTATGAAAGATATTTTCTTATTGCTGTTGAGGTAATGACTATTGAAATTGTGTTGGTATTATGGATCACTGATAAAACCTCACAACCCTCACAGAAGAGTCTCAAAATTGTAATAAGCCCCTAAATTTCAGGATACTCTAAAGCCTATGGTCTTTTCTTCCACAGGCTTCTCAATAAAGAAGAGATACCAAAAGTTTTAGTCACCATCAGGAACAATCAGGAAGGGCAACGCAGATTGAGGAGAATAAAAAACCTTAATCTGTAATTTAAGATCATAAAATACATGTTCAATTTGATAAACTATTCACCAGAGACTTTTTAGAGACCAAGAATTCATACCAGGCACTGCCAATGTATTGTTCACTTCTAACAATGCTATGAAACAAACAAACAAACAATGGCATGATCTTCAGGGAGGAATTTTATTGAAATGTGGTTAACTAGCAAAAAAATGCCTGTCAAAATTCTTTAAAAAATAGCTTTTCAGTAACTTCTCTTAAATATTTATGTCTTCTTATTCTGAGGCTTTCAGTCAACTGGAATAAAACACCCACAAAAACGTGTTCAGTTGACTGCAGTGCCAAGGGGCTGCCACATTCTGTACCTCAGCATGGTGGAGTTTAGCACAGTAACTTCAGTGCTGGAACCAATAGACTTAGTGTGAAAAAAGTTTTCACAAAGTCACATCAATAAAAATGTTCTGCAACAGAAAAGGTGTCTGCTCCAGTAACACAGTGTCAAGCACAGCAGAGCCAATACAGATGCAAGAGGTATACAAACTAGGCAGATGCTACAGATGTACTCAACTCAATATCATAAAGAGCTGAAAAGGAGAATTTATTACTACACTAGACAAATTCCTATCAGAGAATCAAGTTTTCCCTCCTCTTTTATGGGGGAGAAAGGAATACACAGATCCTTTAGTCCTAGCTTTTCTCCCCCTTTCTCTCTATCACCTCCCAAATGTTCTGCATTCCAGCTTCACGGAACAGTAATATTTAGGTTTGAGTGGAGAATACTTTAGCTGTGAAGGACAGTCTTGGCCAGAAGTGTGAAAAACTAGCCACTGGAATAACTGTTGAAAGGGTAGAAATTATTTTAGTAACGTGATAGTTATGATAAGCAAAGTAAGGCAGGAGAAATGAGGCAGATCAGAACGGCATCAGGTCTGATAACAATCTGTTTCGACGCTTGACCCTCATCAGTCGCTGACAAAATTCAATCCTTGCTGATGCCACAAGCCAGGGAAATAACCATCTAATAGAGCAACAGCTGCAGCAGGAGACATTTAAACTCTTGGAAGCACAGCTGTTCACAGATAGAAGGGATCACTCCTTCAATCTACAGAACTACACACACAGTGGAGCAGGATACTGCTATTTATTTGCAATAAAAACTATCTGGTAATCCCCAGTCTAGGCATCTTTAAATTATAGCCCCTTTGAAATCAATAATGTCCCATCTTGCCTTGCTCTTGCAGGAGCTCTGAAAAACTGCAGTTAAGACAGTCTCAATTTGCCCTGTTACTTTCAATGCAAAGGTATTTCAACACTTTCCTTCTTTCTATGCTTAGGAAAACTGGCTCACAGTCCATGGCCACACCTGATGCCTCAGGAATGATGCTGATGTGCTCATTCTAACCCTGCACTCAGTATGGTGAACTGCACTCAGATCCCTAGCACTTGACATCCTTCTTTCACACTCTTACTAGATAATCAAATGATTATTCTGGCCTGAATTTACATAGATCCAGTAGAATATCATGGACTTCATTATCAGTAAGTGAGGGAATGGAAAAAGTGAGGAAATGTGGTGGAGCTTACTCTGTAAGCCAATTGCTAACACAGATTCTCTAGTAACGACATCCTCTTATTAGATTCCCTCAGTTCAGCAAATGCTTATCTACCATTCAAATGGTAAACAGCTGGAAAACCCTTAAGTTTTTGTGACTAAGTGGTGTCCCTATCTCTGACAGATGGCTAAAAAATAATGCAATCATTACAGAGAATTGCTCTTATTTTGAATCAACTAGTGAGTTTTTAACTCTGCAAGGAGAACAGCTTTGGAAGAGAATAGGGCAATTTTCCTCTACACTATTTTGCTTTTAGAACATGTAATACTATATAATTAGCTAAAGGTTAGAAAAGGTCTTCCTCCAGCTGTTTCCCAAAAATCAAATATTAAATACACAGTAGTAATCCAGTAACATTTCTGCCATATACAGTCCCATGTTTGGGTGTTTTGCATTTGTTTGCACTGATTGGACCAACCTGCTTTACTGCCAGTTTTGTATAGAAAAGAGAAAATCACTGAAAAAATGTCTAGCTAAATCTTAAGACTTAAGACACTTATAAATAACGCAGAATCGTAAAGAAGGAATCCACATTAAACCTTGGGTGAAACGCTAGACTTGCTGAAGTACGTAGAGATGCCAAGAACTCACTTTTATAAACATTGATTTGGTTGAGTCTGAGAGTATGTACTATGGTACAGACCACGTTTTATCATTGTTTTCTTCATCATTTCCCTCCCTGACTGAATAAACAAGATGGATCACTAGAATTTGTGCCTTTTGAGTATCTTACTTCACAGCATTACTACTGTTTCAATGCACAGCATGTATATATGTGAGCCTAGGCTTTTAGAATTCAGTCACAGGAGTATTTTGACATCTATCATATGCAATAGGGGCAGTACATATTGGATGTATCATGCCTATTTAATTGGAGAAACTCGCAGCTGTAGAAGGTGGCTCTAAGCACAAAGATTCCGCAAATCCAGGACATGATAGCTATATATTGTGCAAACTCCATTCAGAAAGGAAAGATTCATCTGGCTGCCCTTGCATTCTTTTTTAACTCTGTCCCCTTCAAAAGTGAGTATCATGAAACTCCATTGTCCTAGTGAAAAAAGCCTGGATGGGTTCACCTTTTAAGTTTACTACTGATTGAGCTAAGGTATTTCCAGCCATTGTTTTCCCTAAAATAAGCTATATAAAACACATTTGTTGTAGTTAATTAACAAAAAAAAGGAAGGAGTTACATAGTTGTCAACTATCTGATAGTTTGGAGGGTTTTGTTAAAGTATCTTCTGCATCCCCTTCCAATTTTCCTGTAGATTTAAATCAGCTCAATATGATCTGGATGAATAGGAGGAAACAAAGAAATGAATGATGTTTAAGGGATCTGTTTTCAAAATTGCTAGGAAAAAATTATTGTTTTCTTTTCAATATGATTTTAATAACCCGTACCAGTTACCAAAAGCAAAAATACATTCCTATAGTCAGGGAGACAAAGGATTCAAAATTATGGTTTTTAATCTTACTTTTACAACCTGAAAACATAAACCCAAACTGAAGTACCATATTCCTCATCTCTTGATTTTAATTCCTTGCCCTTTGAGTTTATTTTCCATACATGTTGCAGTGTTTTTCAGAGACTGCAATGTTATCCAAAGTTTTGCACAAGCTGCAGCACTTTTCTTATATCTTTTGCATGTAGCATAAGTCAGCCTTGATCTAATCCTGATTTCTGAGATCTGGATGCTAAGGATAAGGTTTTAACCACAAGAACATTTAGCACCTTCAAACCTACGGAATTTTTTCCATAGGACCTTCCAATCCCACTTTAGCTATTGCTGCAAGGCAGTAAAACCCAACATCTTGGGTTTGAAGTCTGATACAGAGATTTTTATCTTCCTACTGTCTTAAACTCTGGAAGTTCTGGAAGATGTTCTCAAGCAAACTTGAAATGGATCAGGAAACAAGGATGAACAGAATGATAGTTTCCTAGCAGGTATGTGTTGCCCTAAGGGCAAGCTGGACAAAATGGAGTTTTTTCCAAGGCAGTAAAACCCAACATCTTGGGTTTGAAGTCTGATACAGAGATTTTTATCTTCCTACTGTCTTAAACTCTGGAAGTTCTGGAAGATGTTCTCAAGCAAACTTGAAATGGATCAGGAAACAAGGATGAACAGAATGATAGTTTCCTAGCAGGTATGTGTTGCCCTAAGGGCAAGCTGGACAAAATGGAGTTTTTTCTTAAACTCTGGAAGTTCTGGAAGATGTTCTCAAGCAAACTTGAAATGGATCAGGAAACAAGGATGAACAGAATGATAGTTGCAGGTATGTGAAACAAGGATGAACAGAATGATAGTTTCCTAGCAGGTATGTGTTGCCCTAAGGGCAAGCTGGACAAAATGGAGTTTTTTCTTAAATTTGCATTCATGACCCAATGCCAAACCTGGGCGGCACATATTGCAGCAGGCCAGCCTGGAGATGGGGAAAGCATGGATCCTTACAGTCAGGTTTTCATCTGAAAGGACAAAAAGTCATTTCCTATGTAAGGAAAAGGGGAATAGACTTTATTAAGTTGTTTCTGTTTGAACTTGAGGCCTATGCACAATCTTCATAATTGGAAGTAAAGTGCTTGCAATTCATTTCCACTTTTCAGTGTGTGCACTGTAGGAATGCTGTGGATTACTGTCTTATCAATGAGGAAGCAGGAACCAATGCATGGGTCAACATAAAGGGGGCAGTTTGAAGTATTAAAGAATGGTTTACTGCATGTGTATTTTCCAGGTTTTCATGTTTCCCACGGTCCTGATACCTGAAGAATCATTTCTTCAAATACAATATCACGTGTATTTTCCAGGTTTTCATGTTTCCCATGGTCCTGATACCTGAAGAATCATTTTTTTCAAATACAATATCACCAAAGAAACAGAAAATCACATGCATTTTAGAGGGACAATTTCTATGTATCATTAAGGATTTGCTTGGAATTGTATTTGCAAAGCCCTGGGCATGCACTTTCATAAAAGAGAGGACCAAGTGCCAGTCAAGTTAAACCTTCTACAAACCTAAACAAGTTCAGTTTGAGAGAGATACTAGTTATGCTTGGTTTAAACACAAGCATTGTTGGATCAAAGGAGCAGAGACATATGCAGATAAACCTGAAGTATACATGCAGATCAGGATGACATCCTTCCATTAAAAATACACAGTTGTACTTGTTGTATAGCAAGACATAAAACTGTGAGATAAAAGAAAACTGCGGCTAAAGCATGGTGGGAAAATATTATTCCATTACAAAATACAAGGACATGAATGGTACCAGCAGTAATTAAAAAGTAACTGTATTGCTCACCGACCAAACTTAGAGCTAGTACCTTACTTAAGCCACTTTTCATTTATTCTCAATACAAAACTTTAGAGGGATCTGAACTGAGGCACCACTTAAAAAACATACTTACAGCAAGTGATTTGTTTTTTCAGAGCCAAGAGAAATACATGCCCATGCCTGGACCATTAATAGCTTCAGCTTTCTGGAACTGAAACCTCAGGTATGTATTTTTTTCTCCTTTTACTAACTGTCAGAAACAATAAATTAGCAAGGAAAAGGAAAAATTAAAACCAGTGTGGATCTCAAAGTGAAAGCTGTTATTGCACATAAAAGACCCAGAATATTTACAAAAACATTTCTACTTGCATCCTATTTTGCTAAGTAAAACACAGATTACCTTTTATCCTTGATTGCTTTCTTTATAATACACAACAGATAAGCCTTCTGAATACCACAAATTTTTTTCATTGCTATCATTCTGAATTCAGACTGTGGAATGGATCAGAGAACATACTGATATAAATCCAGCAAATGTACTGGCAAAAACCACAACTGGGCTAAATCACTTCAGTCCCCACTGCTTGTCAGAATGGTGGTCATGGGTTGACAAGAAACAAGTCAAACTGGAAATAGCTGTAATCGCAGTTTACAAGGGTTGACTTAATGAAAGCCACTTCTTTGTGTACCAGCTGCAGGCATCCAGCCCTTGAGAGCCCAAAGTGCTGTATCTTTCACATCACTAAAGTGTTATATTGAGACTTTTGCTGATCTAGGAAAATTAGGCTGAGCCACAGAATGTGGGAAACAGCCCAATCTGCTGAAATCGAGATAACAGCAAGAAAAATTGATCAACTTTGGCCTTTGAGTGAAAATGGTTAAAAAACAGAATGCAAAGTGAGTGACAAATGGGATTAATCCACGTGAGCGCTGAGAAGGAAACTGACAACATTAAGGAAGGAAATTACTCATTCTCTTTGTCTGTGTATAGGAAAAGCTGAGTATTGCAGGGTTGCCTGGTGCCATACACCTTCATGTTCGTTTGGGGTCACACCAATGAAACACCCTGATAGACTCATGTCCCCTCACCACAAGGTGGCACATACGCACTCCCTGTGATGGTTAACAGCCTCTACAGTTTACTTAATTTTTAAGAACTCTTATCTAATTCTAGAGAGAGGAAGGAGTGAGGGTGGGATAAAAGCAGGGAGTGATAAACTGCATTATATTATAAACAATTAAAGGTAAGTAAACTATTCTTAAAAAGTGGATTCATTCCAAGCTTTGTTACTATTCTTTCCTAAAGGGACCGATGTGTGCTCACATCAACAGTGTGGCAGTTACACAGGATAAGGAGCTATTGAAAACTTTGCTTCAGTATGTTTTACAAATAGATTCACCAGAAACTCGACAGAATTTATGGGTGAAATGGAACAAGGACAGACTGGTGCCAAAGATGGAAATACGCACAGAGAAGCAGAAAACCAGGTGTATCCAGCCATGATTTTGATTCTCTAGATTTTAAGCCTGCTGGTCACCCCCTGCTTGCTATGCAGTATTGGGGGTTTTCTTACACTGCTGCCACTTTCCCTTCTCACACAATAAGTTTCAAGAACTAACTACATATGCTAAGAAGGGCTGTTCCCTATAGTAACTTTTCCTTCACACTGGTAAAGGCTGTTCCCCAGTAGCAATTTTTCCTTCATGCTGATAAAGGCTGTGTTGAATGTCAGACTTTGAAACACCCAAATATACGTTCTCATTTTCATGTAGTGGCTGATCAAATAAAACTCTCAGCACAGTTTTCCCTCTTTTCAAATCTGTGATATAAAAACATACTGTGTGATCTCTAATGGGCACAGCACACCCTTCCTCACAGTACATGATGGACCCACGTCTCATATATCCTTCAGAAAGGCAATAAGCAGACTGTGAATCCACCAAATTGCAGAAGAGATTTGAAAGCAAACTGAGATAATCATGCAAGTACAAAAGAGAGGAGGAGGAATTTTTTAAGCACAGAAAAATCCTGACCTAAACCAAAACACAGAAAAACACTAGTTAGCATGTGAAGCAATTCTATCCACACACCACGAAATATATGTTTTTAGAAAGTAGATTCTTGGAGATTTAAAGCATAAACTATGTACATAGCTCCCTCTGATGACCATTGGACACGATACAATGCAAGTCTCCTTTTACTTTTGTTCGTGCATTCAACTGACAGCTGACTGGTTAAATTCTAATTGCTTCCAAGTGAGGTCAGCAAAGGTATTTATCGAAAAGGACTGAACAACAGGCTCAACACACACATGCACGCGCACGCATAAGCACATACACACCATCTCTCCAGCGCGTTGATTTATGGAAACAATTATCATTCTGGTGGAGTCTTTCTGAGCTGAGAAAGTTTGTAGCTACAGTAGAGTGTCTCATGTTGCTAAAAGCAGACAACAGAAATGGAGTACTTGGGTATCCAGCTCTTATCAACAGGAACAAGTAAGTTATCTGTCCTTTACAAGAACATTCAACAGTTTCTAATAGCTGATAACTTTTATCTACGTTTGTATATGCAGGATGCTAAAAAAAGAATTAAGAAAACTATTTCTACTAATAATCTGAGAAGGGTTGGAACAAAAATACAGGGCTAAAGCTCTGAGGTCTGTTTTGAAATCTGAACTAGAGAAAAGTTATATGATAGATTGTGCTAACAGTAAATATATAGATATAAAATAATCAGCAGAATTTTACCATGCATGAGAAAGTATTTGGAGTGAATCAATAGGAGGGTTTTAGAAGGATTTAAAACTGAAGACAGAACTGTGTTTACAATCAGTTTAAATGTCTGTTTATGTAAAAAGTTGTATGAGAGATATCTATTGTATATATATTTGCATATTTTTTAAAATGAGCTCAGCATGTCACACATTTCTGTGTAGTACTTTTCAGTAGCATAATGTATCCTTGCACAATTGAGCATAAAGACTTACACATGCACCTTTTCTCACAGATCTTTTACTTTCAGTGCAAGCAGCAAATTCAAGTAGTAAAGAAGGTCACGACAACAGAGGTTTTTATAACTTGTGTCTTTAAAGGATATTCTGACTGAAGAGATATTTAAGAAGCTCTTCTATTTCGCCATTAACTATTAAGGAATAACGATCAGAATTCTAGAAGAGGGAACAATCTCATTTAAATGAATCTGTAACTCGTACAGACAGAAGGCAGGTCGGTGACCTAAGAGCAACAGTCTACTTGAGATTTAATTTTCATTATGTTGTTCATGAACACCCAGAACACTGCACTATAATGCACAAATGGATACTGACATGGATCCTGCCAATTTTGCTCTACAGATCATACTTTTACATTATCTTTCTAATGGGCACTATATCTTTAGCTTGCAATGACATGACTCCAGAGCAAATGGCTACAAATGTGAACTGTTCCAGCCCTGAGCGACATACCAGAAGCTATGATTATATGGAAGGGGGGGATGTAAGAGTGAGAAGACTTTTCTGTCGAACTCAGTGGTATATGAGGATTGATAAGAGAGGCAAAGTAAAAGGGACAAGAGAAGCAAACAACAACTACAGTAAGTAATATTTTTGCTTTTCCTATTTCTAAGCTTTTAGAAAGTTACACATTGTTGTTTCCTATCCCTTGATATATTGTAATTTCAGAAGGATTTTTGTATAGTGTACTGACCATTGTGTGAAACAAGTTTTCCAATTAATCGTACGGCAGGACATTTGTTATTGATTTTGAAATGCGTCATTTTAAATACTACATTGTAGATCTGCTAATGTATTAGTTGCAGCTGGTAACTATTAGCAAACAGAGAGCCTATTTTAACAAGTGAACTAAGGTTTTAAGTATGAAAATGTATAACCACCAACTCTGCTCAAAATACTTCTGAAACATTAAACCACATTTATATATTTCACAAACTACCTAAAAGTTTGGTGTGTTTGAGTTAACAATTAAAACATATGCAATACTAGAAAGTTCAATGGAAAGAATTATGTAAACTCTCTTGCAAAATCTTTTAGATAGTTTGCCAAGCCAGGAACAAAATCTATTATAGTTTCTGCAGTTCATTATTACAATGATCATGATGCTGAAAAAATATTCTCTCCCCTTTCTTCTAAACCCATGACTCATCTAGAGAGAATGGACATACAATATTTTACAAAGCTGTACCAAATACAATTTCTGAACTGGAAAAAGAATTGTACTAATCTGTATTTTTCATACAAACACCTATCTATCTTTGACTTACACTGGAAGGCATCAGTTTTTACAGTCACTATTTTTGCCACTTTGTCCTTTGTGTTGTTAAAAATACACTGTTTATTTAGAGAAATGTGACATCTACTGGAAAAGATTACTTTGTTAAGACACAGCAGGAAAATACATAGGATTATACTGCTTATTTCAAAACAAAATTATAAAGAAAAGGTGCCAGAGATATGCTGGTCTAGGGCTTAGAGACAAATAAAAGGACAAATATATTGCATGGATGCTGCTAAATACAGTTCTAATGTAGGTTGTATGCATTTCTGTGCTTTTTATAATAACAACAGCAGCAGCAAAAGAAATCAATAAATCAAGCTTCAGGAACTGTTAGTGTGGTTCAGCTTTCAGCTGACACTGACTGCTGCTTCGCTATAAGAACAGCACTTTCGCATGCTAAGCGCCCGTGGGCTTCATAATTTATTTCTTTACCTCATGACTACATAAAGTGCTTGGCAACAGGAGTGGCTAAAACTTCGTTGACTAATGTTACTGTTTATTTTAAAATTTGTTTCCATATGTCTCCTTTCTTCCTACACTATTACGTAGTGAATAACCATATTGCTCTGAAAGACAACACATGGCCAGCAGCCAGTAAATGATTTGGTCCATATTCAAGAAGACTCTCTTGAGTTTCAGGAGGACATTGCTACAATAGAGATCCATAGGGCAAGTTTTGAAGTGAAATGTTGTTCCCATAAAAATCACTGAAAAAAAAATGTTGAAATAGATTTTCCTAAATTAATGTAGATAAGTGAATATCCACAGTACCCAATTTCTTCTGATATTATTCACGAACACTTTCAAGAGACTATGACAGCATATAGAGCTGAATAATTACATCCATTTGCTTTTTCTAGCTCCAGGATGCTTACGTAAAAACTTTGCTAACAATTCAGCATTATGTCAAATTCAAGCAGAGGTTCTCAGTTCTCTGCAGGATCTCATGCTGCTGAAGCACATTAATGACACCTTGAAACATTTTGTAGTGAGACCATTAGAGTATCAGATCAGCTCATGCTAATGATGCAGTTTCTTGCAGTTTTCTGAACACTTTATGACTTAGTGGGGGTAATTGTCATCAATTACAGCAAGGCAAAGTTGAGCCATTAAGCCCTTACATTTACATTGCACTGAAAAAAAAATTGAACCCTTTTTGTGGTAAATGCAATGTGCATCAGGAGCAAACCCAATCAATACTTGAATGGTTATCTGGTAACTGGTATGTGCCAAGATGAACTGTCTCCACTAAATTTGACTAAAGCATGTAGGAGTTTCCCACCATCTTAAGTTTAAGTCTCTTACTCTAATCTGTTGTATACTAGGGAATAACCTCCAAATGCTTTTGTTGGACAAGTAGAATAGGGAAATACAGACAAAAAGGAGTGGAAAAATGTCAACACTGATAACTTGGATTAGTATTGTTAAATACTTTTTCAACAGATGATGTAAGCAGCCTTTTTGAAGATATGTTTATGGCTCTCTACTTAAAAAAAGAAATAAAGAAAGAAAATAATATTATATGGAGGTAAAAGCCCTAAACAAGCAAACATAATAGGAGAAAGAAAAAAAAAAAAGGAAATAAAACTAACCAAAAAAAATCCCCACCTGGACTAATAAATTTTCCCTAAGCAAAAGTTTTAGCACTAGAAGACTAAACAGGTTATTTTTATCCAAGGCCTCTGAAAAGTGTAATTTTAAAATCATACCCATGACAAAGATATATTAATGTGTATGTTCAAATACTCTTGTTCCATGATTTCTGGTTCTGAAAGTTAGTAAAAGGTAAATCAGACCTGTTTCTTGGGATGGAATCCCAGAACAGCTGAAGCCAAACTAATCAATGGATACAAAAAGAGTTGCTTTGAGAAGTTTCTCCTTATTTTATCCCATTATTCCACTTACATAATAAATAAAAGGAAACCTTTTCCCATTTGAATTCACTATCAGGTGATACTAAAATAAAAACAAGGAAAAATTAATATTTTTACCTATCATAACTCAGCTTCATAAAGGAAGCTGCCCTCACAGTTTTGCAGATAGTCAACTACTCATTTTCAGCCCATGAACTGTGAAGCATGAATATTGTGAAAAACAAGCTTCACATTGAGAAATGTCTGCAGAATGATAACTTCATCACAACTTTGGCAAGTGCCAAAATTCAGAGGTTCTCTCATCCATTGGGACTATAAATGTGAGAATGCCAAGATGGTGAGGAATTAGGATGTTTGTATTTCAAACTTCTCTAGTTACGGAATAAAAATACGTATACACACACATACTATGAAAGTAACAGCAAAAATAATGACCATGTTAAAATTTACTAAGGTTTTGAGTTAACTGACTCTGTATTAAATGTAAGTAGATACAAATTTCATGACATAACCAAATCCTTACTCACCAATTGTAACTAATCTGTATTTATCATTCACTTGCTTCAAAACACATTAAAAGTTAACTGCTTAGTTCAAGAAATGTGTGTGTGCTGTCCCACTGAGAGTGGATTGTTGAATCCTGTTTACAACAGTGATGACCTTGCTTGGTACCCAAAGTATATGGTTCTGTGCACATTTCAGAAAGCAGCAGAGCCTTCTGGTGGACATAAAGGTGATAACTCAAGAGTGAACTAATCAAATCAGAGGACAGTGATCTCCACTAAGCAGAGGAAATCACTTTGCACCTGACAGCTTTGCTTTCAATCTGAAAACTAAAAGGCAGACTGAGAGCTGAGAGTCACATACTGAAAAACTAAAGCAAGAATTAGGAAGCAGCCAAGAGATTAGGTCACCCAGAAAAATCTGTCATTATTAATTACAAAAATTCTCTTTGACAAACACTTACTATACATTGTCCAAGCCTAAACCTTACAAGATTTATTTTGCAATAAAAAGAGTATCCTGTTCATGGAAAAGAATCTAAGTGGGCACACAAAACAGCCTTTTGAATTCATGATTATGAAGTGTGAGATTGACTGAACAAATTTTGAAGATAAGGCAATTTATTAACTCTTAATCTCTGATAGAAAAAATAAATCTCTCCATATCATTGTTTACTCCTTCCCTCATTTCAGTTTGTGTTTATCAATATTGTCAGATTTTATTTGATTTTGTTCAGAAAAAAGGGCAGCAAAAAAATCAGAGTTTATTTTTACTCTATCCTAGAGGATTTACAACTACGACTGGATGATGCTTTAGGACTTTCCACGCTCTGTTGCCTTTGGAATCTCATTTTAAAGACTTCAAAGGGTCCCTTAGTTACTAGAAAAGCCTTCCCGGAACCTGAATCCTAAGATGTCTGATCCTATCATATTCCATGTGTGCTCTAAACCCAGAAAGTGCCTATTTCCTCTTCTTTTCAGTGGGTAAAGCCAACCAAAAAACAATAGTAGACAAAAGTAGTCTAGTGAGAACTTGACACAAAATGGCTGAAATCTTGATTAAAATTTTTATCTTGGGAAACTATTTCTATTTTGATCAACATCCCACAAGTCATAGTTTTCAGCAATATTAAATGAACTCTAACTCAGTATGCTTCAAACCTACACCCTAACTGTTGACAAAATACACTTTATATGCATCTTGGCTACACCCTAACTGTTGACAAAATACACCTTATATGCATCTTGGTGCATATAGATATATATAGATATAGATATATCTTCTAAGCAATATATATATATATCTTCTAAGCAATACTTACATTTGCTTAGAAGTCAGAATTATTTCCAAAAGCATTTTACACATACTTCTTAGGGTAAAATAAATGTTGGTCTATGTATGCTGTGCCACTGCATGAATTTTATTTCTGTTGCTTAAATGCATATTACATAGAGGACCAAGAGGATTAAATTTCTGAAAATCAGGTATTTCAAAGCAGGTATTGATGTACAGTTAAGGCTTATGTGTGTTCCAAACAAACAGAACATCTGTCTTTGCAGCTGCATTCTTGATTTTTCAAGAGGTAGTTGGTTCAACCAATACTTTGATGCCAGGAGAAGACAAATCTCGACTAACATGAAAGTGCTTTTGCGTCATATTACTACTCTGCCAATCTTTTCAATTCTAACAGAAAGATCTAATTCAAATGGAAATCTATGAGTATCCTCTCAAAATCTATCCTACAGCGCTCAGGCTTTTTCTCCTCCAGTGGTTAATCATTTCTAAATATAACAGATTTCCCTGCTCCCTCTTCTCTTCTTTGTCTAGCACTGGTAGTACAAACCACTTTCAAGTTTCAACCAGCAGAGAGACTCTATACCTATATCTTAGCCTATACCTTATCACAAATTCCAGGGTTTCACCCTCAACTGATGATGGGTTCTAGCAAAGATGCAGATAGAAGCAGCTGAGTTATACCTGTCTTACAGCTTCTATTGGCTTTCTCCATAAGGGAACCCTTTGGGGAAGTGAGGAGAAGATAGCAGGGAATAAAGTACCGAACCACTGCCATAAGGGAACCCTTTGGGGAAGTGAGAAGAAAGCAGGGAATAAAGTACCGAACCACTACAGCAAGGTTCTTCAGATCTCACTATCAATGCCTAGATCAGTGCTCAACAGGCACAGCATGACAAGGGTGCCACAAAACACAATCAAACCTGTTTATGACTTCTGAATATGCCTCTTGAACCTTCATCACCTTGTCTATGATGAGGCATTTACCAGCTGAAAAATACGTGTAAAGCCAGATAGTAGCAGTTTATGTTCACTTTCTTCTCACTCTGAACAAAACTGATTGCACAAGCTCTGTGAGGAGAAAATCAAACCTCTGGGCTTGGGCCTAGGCAGCAGCTTCATAAGCTAACATATACCAACAGGGCTATGCCTGCCTGGGTGAGCTTCAAAACTGAGCTAAAATCAGTATGAGCAGTGAAAAACATCTAAGCTGAGTCTGTATGCATTGTCCTTAAATTGATTCATTTGATCTTGATACATCATCGTCACTCAGCTGTGACTTGGCTGCTTTTCTGAATCTCTCAATACTGGGATTTATCAGAAATGAGAAATAGTGCATTTTTATGGACCCATCAATCAAATATAGCAGCCAACTGCAGAAGCAGTTACAGGATACATTTAAAAAGATAAATTGCAGCCCCTTCTCCCCCACAGCTCTTTTTCCCCTCCATTGTTTACAATTTCTGAATGTTCAAAAAATTCAATGTTGTATCATTAAGCATGTTATTGCTCCATCCTGAAGAAAATGTGCTGAAGTGGCCCTGACCTGAGACTCAAGAGACTTGAGGCTAATCCAAACTTTTAAGCAATTTTCTTACAGACTTTGGGAAAATTCTTCAAACTCTGTGCCTCTATGAAAAAAGAATTATTCACCTCTGTGTAAAGAGCTTTACAAAGTATGTTAATGTTATAATATTAAATAGTTTTATTACAGAATATTGACTAATAGAAAATGAACTAAATCAACCGAAGTCAGTAGCTAGATAGAAAAGCACAGAGCTCAGAAGCAATTTTCCATACAGGCAAGTAGAATTTGGTAGAAAATTTAATCCCTTATACAGTCAGTCTTGTAAACAAAGCCTAAGCCCAGATATCCCCTTCACAGGTTCCAGCTTTCTCTGTTGTTTGAATCCCTGAAAGAGATTCTTTTAGATTTCTAGGACCCTGGAGTACAGAACAAAGCTGTTTCCCCCTCCCCAAAGCTCAGGAAGACCAAGACATCCTTACATATAAAACCATACTGTTCCACACTGCAAGATCTCTCAACTAGCAGTATATTTTGGAGCACTTTTCTCATCAAAACAGTATAAGTTTAGGCAAATGAAGGCTGTTACTCTTCGTGGGTGGCACACTGCTTTCATTGCATAATTGACTGTCTATGACTATATTTGGCAACAGTATTTCAATTGTCTTGTTCAACCTTTGACTTTATTTTCAATTTTTAATTCTGGATATGAGCTGACAGAAGGCTAAGTTAGCCTTCTGGTGTATGCAATTCAGAAACATTATTAATAAAAAGTTAATAGTGAAAATTCTTATGGCAGTAGCATAATAGAGGTTAACAATCATAGCACTGAATTGTCACACTTTAAAACTTTCATAACACATGACATCATTCATACAAATGGAAAAAATTCTTTGTAACAATTGGTGTTGAAAAGTTAGAAGTGGATATTCACAGATGTGGCCCACAGCTTCATGAAAACACACCAAAAAAGCCATAAAAATACCAATGCAATCAATATGCTCTTGACTATTATTTAGCTTTTAAAACAAAGAACAAAAACAGGATAAAGTTATTAAAAAGTCTAGGTATGCTTTTAAAAACATTGAAATCTTCCTGCAGAATCCAGACCTTCAAAATTAACCCCTGTCAGAACACTGATAGATCACCTCAAAACTACAAATGAAAATGGCAAACAGCCATTACATGGCATTTATAACCACAGTAACTTCAAGAGGGACCAACAAACACCACTCATCTCCATCACTTCCATGATAGCTTTTTGAATGCCCCCAGTAACTGGGGTGTTTTTTGAAGGAGTTTCCTAGCATTAGTACTTCCATTTTTGGTGAGCTGCCTGCCTTCCTTTCAAACGTGTCAATAGACACTGGGAGGTGCTATAGACTATAAAAAGAAGGTGATCAGACTTGTCCTTGGCCATTTTGCTACCTTGAAATCTTAGTATTTTTCTAACTAGGAGGTAATGTATTTGAAACCAGGAAAAAACTCACCTCTAAAGAGAAGCATATTTTCATTAATAACCTGTGCTAATTTTATAGGTTTTATTATGACCTTTAAATGTCATGAGGGATTTGATATTTCAATCGAAAGTAAATGTTTACAGCAAAAAAAAAAAACTAGACAGAAAACTTTATGATTGCTAAACACAGAAATTCTTATAGATGAACATACATATTATCTAGAGATGAAAAATATTAGGGGAGGAAAAAAAGCACAATCAACATCACGTTTGGAGAAGTGAACCTGTGCCACAGTCCCAGAGCTGCTCAGGTGAACTGGTGCCACCATTCCATAGACTGTTGCTGTGCACAGCTGTAAGCAATGTAGTGGCAAATGTAGAGTTTCACATGCCAGGTGTGTGGAAATGCTCACCACAAGAGCTTTTTGGCTTCGTGTCTAACACATGTAAAAAAACCCCACATAACGATAGATTTGTCCCTTGAATGGTCTACATGAACTCTAAGGGTGGCAATGTTCAGGCTCTCTAGCTAGCCACCAGGCAGATAGATTTGGGATAAAACAGAATCTAATGATGGAATAGGGCAGCACAGAATGGAGAATGGACTGATTCCATCCAGTGTTTGTGTAGCTTCTTGTGAAAACAAGAGCTGTATCCCCTGACAGAAACTCTGAAGTAAAATAGAAAGGATAACTGAATCCTAGAGAGTGCAGTCAGTACT
The DNA here is from genome assembly GCF_000695815.1 of Acanthisitta chloris. Taxonomy (NCBI): domain Eukaryota; kingdom Metazoa; phylum Chordata; class Aves; order Passeriformes; family Acanthisittidae; genus Acanthisitta; species Acanthisitta chloris. The sequence goes on along the minus strand of NW_008658572.1, from coordinate 12,933 downwards.
AATACAACTAGAAAGTGCAACTTTCACCAGCTTTCAAAAGCAGCTTTAACTCCACCATGCTAATTTATTTCCCTTGGAATAGCCTGTGCAGCTTGGGGACTGCACATAATGTGCAAGATGATATGCAGAAATCCAAGCGGTTCTGGAGCGCTTATTGGTGACATTTTACAAGGATTTAGGGAACTAGCTATGTAAATCCAGCACCTAATGATTCAAATAACAAGACTTGCCTGTTAGGGCTGCCTTGCAACAAGAGACAGATTTGCACTGTGGGAAAGGCCAGTACAAGAGCTTCCCCAGCAGCAGTCCCTCACGTTTGCTTGTGGGAAACTCTGAAGTCATCACTGCCATGTCATTTTCAATGGTGCAGCACAGAATTGTAACCCTACCTTTACATAAGGACAGGGACAACTACCTGTGCTCCAAGTGATATTCATCCCAGCAGAATTCCCCACCAAGCACTATTGCTTGCATTATTTCAGCAGCAGCTTACCAATACTGTACTATAACATAGCACAAAAAGAAATCTGTGCCATGTACTAAGCACATCGCTGACCACATATGAACCGCAAGCGTGACAAAACTCAAACTGTATTGTGCCTGTAAACATTGTGACTAATCAAACCCTAAATTGTATACAAGTACTTTCAAACTAACTGGTGACAAAAAGCCATTCTTCCCATTTAAGTAAGCTCTGCTCTTGGAACCAAACTTTTTACATTTTTTTTTTACTGAGCATGGAGATTCTGGTCAGTACTTTCCACAAAGACTGAGAACCAAAACCAAATAAAAAGGTACATAATTTCCAGGGCAAACAGCACTCTAAAACACCACATACAAGTCTGAAAAACAACAACAAAACTTTCTTATGTCCCAATTATGATTCAAAAAAGACCATTCATCCATTCAGGGAACAAATACTACTACCTACCTCAACAGGTAAGGGACAATGTAAAACATGTGGAGAAAACTGCAGTAGAAAACACATGAAAAGCCTTTTCCCTGCATGGGATCATTTTGTAGTGCTGGTCAGCTACAAGGGGCTGGGTGTACCCTCCTTCCTCTCTACTAATTACTAATGTAATCAAGGACACAGGTGTTTTGAGTCTTTTGCTCTGTTTTGCATCCTTCCACCCCTGCAGAACTGGCACTATGTTTCAGAGTGCTCAGCATTCTGTCTGAGCTTCTGTTTCAGCAGTCAGGAAGGAAGTTTTCTTATTGAGGCTATAAATGACAAAGAGTCTGGCATGTTTTCCTACCTTGCTAACAGTGTAACAACCATATATTTGGGTGAATTGGTATTGGACTTCGTAATTAATATTCATTAGTTCAAAGGAAACCAAATGTTACATCAATTTTGAGAGTAGCCTTAGGAGAGCACTCAAATTAGAAAGTAAATGGCAAGAGTCCTAAGCCACTTATACTTGTCTCATTAAATGCCTTTTAAGTTGAGCAATGAAAATAATGCAGCTATTAATAAACCAAATCTTTTAGATTATTATACACCAATTTCAATCAGAATGTTCATATTAGCAAACTGGTGCTCAGGCTACTTGATTATAAATATCAAACCAAAATTACTTAATGTGCCTTCATTTCTGGCTGCATCCTTATGTGACTTGGGAAATTCAGTCTATAATACTGAAGATAACTGTAAGATAAACATGTAACTAAATTAAAGAAAAAAAAATTACCACATCTTTCTAGGAAACTATTACCACATATTTCACAGAAATCATGCTCTGTTGATTTGTTAGCTAAGTAATCCAGTGTTTTGAATTTGAATTCCTCTATTTTAATCATATTATTCTAGGACACATTCTGATGACACTTCTGAAATGGCACTTTCATCCAGAAGGAACACTGGAAGCAAAACCAGACTATACCAAAATAATAAAACTATCATTAGACCAAACCAGACCACAAGCAGAATTTTTCAGCTGATTCATAACATATAAGGCAAACCCCCCTAATTTAGTGTGGTGATGAACAGCCTAGCTCTGATCCAAGCAGATTATTTAAGTAAACGTGATGAATTCCAATGGCTACATCAGTTAAGCAGAAAATGAGCTAGTGATAAAATGTATATTTATCATAATTATTGTGAGAAATTATTCAGAAGTGTTTAACATTCAAAATGCAATAGATACCTATCTTTGCCAAAAAAAGACTTTTTCTTTTTCTGTGATAAAATACTTCATAAACACATGTAGGTATCTGTACACTGTCCTTTTCAGATAGGATCTGTAGACATCTCAGAGATAATTATCTAGAAGTGCTGACAATTACTCAAGGGACATTTCAAGTTACCTTAAAAAAGGGCAGTGCTTAAGCCTAAACCCCATAGCATATCTATGGTACTTAAGATTCCTGCATCACTTGAGGTGCTATTTGCAGAAATGTGCAAGTAGCCACCGTTACGCAACTGTGTGAGACAAGAATAATAGAAACCATGTTTCCTGACTTTGTCCTAGTCACTTCCAAGTGATCATCTTGTATTGATAAGCCAAACACATTTTTCTCCTGCTAGGGCTCAATTAAAATGTATGATTGCCATTACAAAAATCGTTTTTCCCTTTCTTCTGCTTCACATCAGCTGTTCACTTCTTGCTGTCTGCGATATCACTTTGTTTGGGGTATCCTTATCCATTGCAAAATTTAACAAACATTAGTTTTGTACAAATTATTTCCCCAATTAAATACCTGAATTCCAAAATTAGAATGTAGGTGATCACCTGTTTTTAGGTGATGCAGGGAAATGCACAATATTTCTCTCTGTATACAGCACTGTAAATACTGATGATTTGGGATCACAATTTATTATACTGACTCCTTGTTCTTACTTCGACAATGCAGTTTTAGGTGCTTTCAGATCATAGAATCAACAAGGCTGGAAAAGACCTCAAAGATCATCGAGTCCAACCCTACTGTGTTTACTAGACCATGGCTCTAAGTGCCACATCCAGTCTCATCTTGAAAACCTCCAGGGATGGTGAATCCACCACCTCCCTGGGCAGCACATTCCAATGCCTGATCACTCTCTCTGTAAAAAATCTCTTCCTAATGTCTAAGCTACCCCTCCCCTGGCAGAGCTTGAGTCTGTGCCTTCTTGTCCTCCTGCTGGTTGCCTGGGAGAAGAGACCAACCCCCACCTGACTCCAATCTCCTTTTAGGTAGTTGTAGAGGGTGATAAGGTGTCAAACGAACTGATCTTAGCAAGAATTGTGGGTTACAGGTCATGTTTCATGAGTTTGCTCTGTTCCAACACCAGACCTGTCACAGTGGATGGTTTCTTTCTGTGTTTTCCTCTTAAGAGCTATCTGGCAGCTGCATCCCAAACTAGCCTCTGTTAGTAGATTCCTAAAGAATTATATACATCCTCTATTGTAATCACATGTGCTGTGATCTCCATTACAGGTGGTATTGTACAAAAAAGTCTGATTTGAGCCCGGTCAGAATGTGCCATATTTGTTTCATTAACAAAGAATTCTACCTTACAAATAATTCCCTCTCTCTCTGCATGGCATTCGATTGAAATACATTCTCAACAACACAGAGATGTAATCAACATGAGAAAGCAATCACGGAGAAGTACAGCATTAGCTCTTTTCAACATACAGTCAAAATACGTCTTTTCTATTCATATTGACTTACGGATGAACTATGGAGAACTATCATTAATAGTCTAAATAGTTGCTGTTGAAAGTCAAAAATATTGCACAGCTGTGGAGGAGTTAAGTTACTGACTAGTGGAAAAGCTATCTAACCCTGTGATTCATTAGGAAAAGTTTGCTCAAGAGTTGAAAGACCCATATTAGGAAAGAGACAAATACATGCCATTTGTAAAAGTCTGGCTCTACTGAAATCAGTAAAAGTTTTCTTACTGATGCCTAGCCATGGCTCGAGCAGTTTATTCAAAAAGATGCCAAATAAAAACTATTGCTTCTGCAAATCCATGTGCTTTTACTTTCAGATATGGTTTCATAACATTGGTAATAAATACTGGGCATGAAGAAAAATGAAATTCCTGTTCCACCATTAATCTCTTCCTGACTTTCAAGTCAGAATCATTTATCTATCTTACCAATATCTACGTAGGAGTAACGTTGCTATCTCAATTTATTCTACTCAGATATGGATTGTTTAAGAGTCCAATACACTAGAATATCCCCAATTTTGGATATTCAACTTGAAAAATAGTTAGCTATTACTTTACAAACACATGTGCAAATGTGTATTTCGGTATGAAAAATATAAATAGAAGTTTATTCTAAGTTTTTCTGAGCTATATTAAAACCATAGATCCACATTTTTATACTGACTAATGACTGATAGCATCAATTATAGTTAATATATATTCAATAGTAGAAGCATAATCTCCTTTTTTAAAGTTTTTTCTACCATGTAACATTTGCATTCACATACAAATCAAGAATACATTGCTAGTCATGGGGGAATAAATGTGGCACAAAAAGATCAAGCTAAGAACAGCAGAAGCACTTTGGTTGATTTCACGTGGTAAAAAATGATCATCACCTCAGTCAACTTTGGTACTGTTTCTGCAGCTCTGTGCTGTAACACAGCTGAAGAGACAGATATTTTATGCAAAGAAAGAAAAGGTTTCTTCACCACTTTAAGTGCTTGGAATAGCTGTAATTGTTTCAGTCAGAGCAAAAAGCATAGCAAATCCTTTACTAGGAACAGGTTTTCTGTATACATTTTAGAACACACCACTATGAGTATAGCCAAGCTCTGTGCTGTTTTAACTATAGTCTTGAAGACAGTTCTAAAATTTCCTGCTAGGTTCAATGTTATGCAGTCACTTTTCTTTTATGCTACAAACACTAGGAAAGAACAGCACCATAAGGGGTAGAAATTATCATAAAAACAATGCAGACTCAAAAAAGGCTGTCAAACCAAGTCTGCCAATGACAAAATTATCCAAGCTTAATGCAAGTTCTCCACAAAATAAAAACGGAAGAGCTGCAAACCCTTTATTTGCACATGCAGCTTCTGCTACCCAGTCCAGAGTCCAATATTAAAAACTCACTAACCATTTTCTGAGTCCTCTGTCTCTATAAATGTACGGAAGAAATCTCTACCACTTTACTCTGCTTCCTTACAGAGACCGTTTTACTCTTTCTTGCTTCAGGAAGGCCCTTGTTTAAGCCCACTAGCCAAAATGCATGTTTTCAAATATCTACAATTCACACACCAGCTGTTTTCCAGACTTTAAAAGGGTCCATACATTCTGCTACAGATTGCCTATGTATTACTTCTATGGAGCTCATCAAAATTTCACAACATCAATACCTATGAAAGCAAAGTGTAGCAGAAAAAATTGAAAGGTGGAACATTCCCAAAGGGCTCTGTCTGAAGCTGTTCTCAAATGCCTGAGTGGGATGAATTTTTCCATTTATCTCAAGATCAAGAGAAAAGTATGTCTTTACCCTTATGCCAATACACTGCACTGTCATCTATCAAACAGGTTGTTTGATTATTGTCCGAGATGGAAATCTGGAATTCTACCAATATTATAATATGGTTGCCAGGATGGATCTGAATTTAAGACATTAAATCCTTTAACAGACTGGTCACAGATATCTTAATTATAAACAGTCACCATATAGTGATACAGCAGTACCTGTGTGCTTTGAGAGCCAAGAAATCCAAGCACTGCAGTTTGTAGGCACAGGAATGCTCACATACTCAGCCTTTCCTAGTTGGTAAAGAAAGTGAAGTGGCTTCTAGGACATTTTATGTACTTTACTCTGGTTAATTGGGAGAATACTGTAGGTGGGGGTCTTGGTGACAATGCAAGGGAACAGTGGGTAACAACGCATGGCAGCTTTCTAACTTCATACTTGCCCTTTCATATGCCTCCTTTATGTATCTTTAGCTGATACAAACTGATAATTTAATTGAAATAAACTTAACTGCACAGATTCATACATGGGGATACAAAAAACAGAACAAAACCAATGGGAAACTGGGTTGTATACAACCAATAATATAATAAAAACATGCTAAAATTAATATAAACGTTTAAAGAAACATCATATAATTTGGCTAATTCTATGCTCTGTTAAGAGATCAGTCCTGCTTACTTATTCCATGACTTTTTAACATTTTTAGCTAGAGCTGACAGATTCTTTTCATAAGATAACATCGTGTTATTCTATCACAACACACTGGATGTGTGCAGCACTTGGTTCTAGAGCCCTGATTTCTACTTTAAGGGTACAACTAGCTTTCACCAAAAAAGCTAAGCCACTATTTCTATGTAATACTTGTGAAAAGCAAAGCACAGAAAGGCTGCAGACTCCAGAAAATAATGACATTACTCTAGCTGCAATAGTTTTCCCACTGACCTCCTGATATTATGCACATGAACGAAACTAATTGTGTGCACATATATTTGTATCACCAGACTCAAAACTGTTAACCCCTGATTTCCTCCACATCCTGGCACTGGCAGTCAAAACTGAAAAAACTCCCAGATTTTCCAACTACTAAATTAATTTTAAAAGGCAGATTAAAGATCGTACAGATAAATACAAAATAAAAGAGAGATTTGGCTGCAGCTTCCATAGTGTATTTGCTCTGGTAACAGCAATTGGTCCTACAGCAGAGGAACAATATTTTCCACTGATGCTGCTGTTGCTCTTTCTCTCAGTTTTGATATGGAATTGTAAATCTAGATAATAATTAAAGATTACAACTGGATGACATAACACATTTATAAATATCTGATCATGTAAACAAAGAGAGAGGTTTCAAACTGCCTGTGTGTAACGGCAAATATTCTACTGATTTCCCTAAAATCAGGCTTAAAATTTTGGACTGGTAAAAACAGTGTAGTTAGAAGTAAATTACTGACATTAGGCAAAATTAAGGCAAGGAATTATTAAGCTATTTGGAAAACAAAATTGTTGGATAATTGACACACACTTTGATCCATACCCTGAGCAAGACAGGAGAAACATCTGGTACCAATATCCTAATTTATTTATCGGAATTGGATTAAATTATTAGATTGGTTTTGATTTTGAGCGGGTTTTAATTTTCTCCTTCTATTAGTTTATATTTTACTCTTTTGTCTAATATAGATTTTGAAAGTTCAACTAAATCTAAGCTATTTGTCAGCAGCAAACCAGAACAATTTGAGAGACCATATCATATAAATAGATGTCCAATAGTGTTTTGAAGGCAGAAGGAGTGAGCCAGATGGTTTCTATCAATTCCCACTCTGCAATGCAGCAAGGGCTTAGTAAGATTTTCTTAGCAGCTTCTTGCGTTTTGTACCTTGAAAGGAACTATGTGCTGCCTGCTTGTGTTCTTCTAGACACTGTAATTGATATATTTAGATGTCTGGCTTCAGCCGTTCCTGCACCAGCTAGGAGATCTGATTTGGAAATTGAACTAAAACGTGTTCAGTTGGGTAGTGCTTGCCCTACATTTTACATAACTACTTAGAGTGGGAAAAGATGTCTATCTCTTGCAATAGGAACTGCAGTGTTTATGACTGAAATGATCTCTTAACTATGTGAAACAAAATTGTACTATCTAAAATTTCAAACCATTTAAAACTCTTTGCTTCTATGCCATAGGCCCCTAAGCATACATGCAAGCTCTGGAATACTGCAGCCACCTTCTTTGTTAGGCAGCCACTTTCTGAATTTTACTTACTTTAAATAATTTCAGTTTTTAGCTACATCTGGGGCCATTTTGACTATTAGAAATGCATTGTACTACTTACTTTAAATAATTTCAGTTTTTAGCAACATCTGGGGCCATTTTTACTATTAGAAATGCATTGTACTGTATATTTAAACTGATAATGCATTGTAGAATGTCCTTATGAGCATCCTACAAGCATCTAGCAATCTGACTCAACAACGTATAATTCTAAATTACCCTGAAAGAACAGGAAGGCAGTTCTTAAACTCAGTTTGTCCCCAGATTACAGCTCTGCTATTTCTCTCATCAAGAAACCAGAAAAGCTGCCACAGGAATGGCTGGAGACAATAAAATACGCAGAACAAAACAGCTAGAACTTGAAATCAGGGAATATTTCATATATAAAAAAAGAGCAGTTTCTGTCTTAGATGTATTTTTACCTCCTTTAAGTGAATTAAGTCCAGCACTCAGTGGCAGGTTATATTTAGGCCATCTAAACTCAACTTACGCAGGGGATGAGCCATAACGGCATGGGAAATACAACTGGAATGACAGTTCTTCAGAGAATAATTCAAATAATGAATCATTCCATTTTTACATACAGAAAAGGTATGTGAATATGCACTCCTGTGTTTCTTAGACAAACAGAAGAGAAAGTCATCCACAGAAACAACATGACTCACTTTATGCCAACTACGATCATTAATTCTACCCAGGAAAGGGGGAAGGAAATTTAATCAGCAACAACACTGGGGCAAGACACCAACCCACAAAACCACCAAACCATCAGCTCTTTACTAGACAAAAACACAAAACAGTATAGTAACAAAAATTTTAGAAAAAAGGACAAATTAGTCTATTTAAAGATTTTTGCATTATGGAAGAATTTGGAGACAGGAGGCTGAGGTCCTGTGTGGAGTTTTCCAGGTTCAGATAATCAAAATAGCTATAGGCACTGAAACTGAATTTGGGCAGTTTTGTACCTCTGGATGGATCTATCTTATTTTGCTGTGAAAAGGTTAATAAGAAAAGTTTTCCATTTACTTTTGCTATTTTGAAGCTACATTCTAAGTGTCTGGAAAGCTTGAAAAACACATTTATTCTAGTGAAGTTGGCACAAAAGATTTAAATACTAGA